>NC_080719.1:4967500-5267500 GCF_019097595.1 Hemibagrus wyckioides
CCCTGATGCACCCATCACTCTGATACAGGGTAAATCTGACCACATGACCATTTTCATGCTCCCTAGCAAACTGAAGCCTTTTTTCCTCATTAGTCTCACTGGTAAGTGGTTTTCTTAAGGCTACACAGCTGTTTAGTTCCCATCTCTTGAGTTCTCTTCGCATTGTGTGAGAGGAAATGTTCTTTCTTTCACAATTAAACAGAGCCATGAGTTATACAGTTGTTGTTTTTTTTTTTACTATATGATTTCACCAAGTGATCTCCAATAACAATCAGTCAAAATCTTCCATATTCCATAGAAATATTCTATATTTGTTCCTGGAAGATGATAGTTCACCACAATCCTTCCAGGTTTTAATAATGCCTTGTACAGTTCTTAAAAAAATGTTAGTAATTTCAGCATAATCTCCTTCATTATTTTCTTTGCTTGATGCAGGCCAATAATCTGACCCTTCTGAAACATCTGTAACATCTTTTCCCCAACCACAGGACATGTCTTCTGACGAGCAGCCCCTCACAGCATCACTCAGGGTTAATTACTTTATTAATACTTCATATTTATTATTTTACTTCATATTAATTACTGCTTTAATAATCCAATGTAATTTAATAATCCAAAGATCTTACCTTACCTTTTGCTAAATCCAGACCAGGCAGTGTATATTATCCAATCCAAGTACAAATTACATGAAGGGATCAAATTTTCTGTGGTTTGAATGAAAGAGACACAGACATCCATTTTCTACACCCGCTTTATTCCTATTAGGGTCATGGGGGTCTGCTGGAGTCTATCCTAGCACACATTGGGCGAAAAAGGCAAGGGTACACCCTGGAGAGGTCACCAGTCCATGCAACCACACACACAGGGGCAGTTTAGAATGACCAATCAACCTAATGTACGTGTTTCGGACTGTGGGAGGAAACTGGAGTACCCAGAGTAAACCCACGCAGGCACGGGGAGAACATACAAACTCCACGCAGAAAGTCCCCTGCCTGTTCGAACCCAGGATTCGAATCCAGGATCTTCTGGCAACAGGGCTTACCACTAAGCCACCATGCTGCCCCACACAGACAAAGAATTAAAAAATGATAATACATAACAATATTTTACAGCATTTATGTTCTCGACTCTTGAAATGTCTTTCATTTAGTGTGTATATATTAGTTTCATGACCTGATACTTCAATTTTGAAAAATATGCTTTGACCAACACGTATGAGGAGAAATCCTCGGACCAAATTTGACATGGCATCTCACACACACACACACACACACACACTACTGTGTACTCTCATGGCTTTATCTCCATCGTAACCAGTACACCATGTCTCCTCCAGTGATGCTCTAAACCATGACCTGCTTTTTCCGTCCATCTTCGCTATGGCTCGGCCATTTCCCTGTGCTCTACGACACGCTCGAAAGCAGACAATCCTCACACTTTTAAATTCCTGAGAACTCGTCTACAGCTCGAGGGAAGATGGATTTCAGTGTGTGTGTCACCCTTTACTGCTTGCTCTGAGCCGAGCCTGTGTGCATGTTGAAACACTGTGCCCTAGTTTTGTCAGAGCTGATTTGGCCCCTCAGGATTTTCCCGGAGAGGCATGAGGTTGACTTAAGTAGCTGGAGTGGAAAAGATCAATCACGTTCTCTCTTCTCTCTGCCTTTCCATCTCTCTCCTTTTTCTCCACCACCTTCTGGCTGGTGCTTGTCCCTTGACGTATTACCTATACTGAATAAAGTAGATTTTTTTCATTTGCACTACAAAATGAAAAAAAAAAAAAAAAAATCCAGAAGTTTCCCCGGGCCACAGAGGTGGTGCTTCGATGTGAGTTCTTTGAGCAACTTGAGAACGCAGTGTCAGCAACGTAACGTTACGCTCGATTCAGTGGACTGGTGAATGTGGAGGATAAACCAGTATCATCCAGTAGAGTTTCAATGTCCTTATCTGTATGTGCTGTACATGAGTTCTGCCACACTTATCCTCATGCTTCCAGGCAAACAAACAAAAGACATCCATAACTCACAGCCGAGCTAATCTACATACATTTGACGAATTAAAGGAAAAAACAATGGTGCTATGGAGGGCACTGGTTTATTTTCCTTGCACGGTTTAGTCTATTTGTCCCCTTTAAATGGCCTGACAGGTCTGAGCTGAAGTCTATAGCAGCACAAATAAGAGCTCTTTACAATGGCGGTGAGAAGAAGAGCATCTCAGAACGCACACAACACATCAAACCTTGAGGTGGATGAGCAGAAGACTACATCAGGGCTCACTCCTGTCATCCAACATGAAGTTGAGGCTTTCGTGAGCACAGGGACTCGCCCAAACTGGACTGTAAAACACTGTAAAAATAATTAAATAATAATAATGTTCAACTGTCCAGTTTGATTGTATGTGACAGCCTCAGATCGGAGTGGAACCTGATTCTTCTAGTGTTGTAGCTCATCCACCTAAAGGGTCAGTGTTTTGTCCATGCTATGAGATGCTTGTCTGCTCACTGCGGTTGTAAAAAGTGATACTTTCAGTTCTTATAGACTTTTTAGCAGTTCAAAAACAATCTGGCCGTTTTCCTCTCAATATAAATGCACAACATGTCCCCAGAGAAGGTTCAGCAGGCCACACACACGCTCACACACACACTACTGTGACAATAAGCTGAATCAGCATTTTGGCCCATTTTGGCTCGTTTTTCTTAGCAAAAACCATCCAAGTATCGAAAACCCTTAACAAAAAAAAAAACAAGAAAAAAGAAAAATGGAAAGAAAAACAATTTACACTGCTCCATTGACTATATATATATATATATGAAGCACAATTGCTATTAAATATGAATTTAAACGTTAATTAAATAATTAAATACAGTCTCTGTACTTGAATTGTATGTGGTTTGCTTTTACAAGACACATCCTAGCTGTTGATTAAAATTCCCAAACTAAATTAAAATCTACATAATTGGCATTTTTTGGTATTTATTCTAACATTTAGAAATCCATTCAGACATTCAGAAATCAACAACATAGACCCACACCTTTAAAGTAAAATAATAAAATCCCATCAATAGTAAATGCAGTAAAAGAAAGTGGAGGAATTAGCTAGGGTCTTCAGTGCTGACCAAAACTAGAAATCTCTTCAGCTGTATTCAGTGTTGGTCAGGAACTACTGGGAAAATTCTAAAGGGGGCAGATACTGGCAGGTGTATTGCTACACCTTGTCAAATGTCATGAGGTTATGTCACGTGAGTTGTCACCTGTTTCCAATTGCTCCCAATGAGATGCCTTATTTATACCTGCTTTTGCGTGTTTGCCTTTGTCGAGTCGTTGTTTGTTGTTGTGTTTGGGTTTTTGGTTCTTAGATATGTTTATCGGTGTTGTGTCTTTTGTTTCAGTGATCTTTTTATGTCTATAGGTATTTGTGTTTTCTTTATTTTATGTCATGTTTAAGATCCTGCACTTGGGTCTGATTAGCATTTATTTTTTTATTCGAAAACGTCAGCTAATAGTTTTAATTTTAATAAATTATATCAGAATTTCATATCATTATATGAAATAATATAGCAATCTGACTAAACGTTAAGGTTTAAACCTGCCTTTTTATTCCATTATTTTTATTGTTGCATATTATACTGCAAATTTGAATAAAAATATTTTTTAATTATTTATAATCATAATTATAATTATAATTATAATAAATGTATAATTATTTCTTATTAATATCTTTAAATTAAATTAAAAAAATTTTTTTTTTTCTTGAAACAGACCATTAGTAGTGTCCTGTATATTTCTATAGATTTTAATGGGGTTTAAATGCCCAGTCGAATAAAACGCCCTCTGAGGATATTTCTTCACCAGATCATAAAGTGACACCAGTTTGCCTTTCAGCACTTCCTCTGGATGCTTCCCCATAGTCAGCTAAAATATATGCTAATATCATTCCATTATTCCAAGTGACCATTTTTGAATTAAATCGACCTTGCTTTTATAATGAAGACATTGTATATATGATTAAATTGTACATAAACATAACAAATTGTATGCAAACATAGGGACATTATTTAAAGGAGTGGCATGAAAAAAAAACCCTTTAACTTTTGTTATCTTAAGAGAATTTTACAATTCTGCATTTATTTATGAATCATTGTTAAACATTTGTCTCTGTCTTGAATCATAAAAAATGTTGGAACCATCGCAACTGGCCCACCAGGTACTCGGCCCTGCACCAACTGTGAGCCAGTGGCATCACTTCTCTTCTCCTTCTCTCCTCCTTTCAAGCACCAGATCAAGTCTTGGCTAAATCTCTCAACTGTACAAGGGTTGGTAGTTACAGCCAGTCATCAGATGGCACCCCCCCCTCCCTTGGTGTTTCATCGATTTAACCCCCTGACACCAATAATCCAAAATACTGAAATTGGATCCAAAGTCAAACATTATGTCAAGCCTCAACATTAGGAACGAAAGAAGAGAGGAAAAACCCAGCATGCATTCAGGAGACAGAGTGAGAGTGTGAGAGAACAAAAAACGCATACGAGAGCGCTTGAAAATAAATTCACCTTTATGTTTTAGCCGTTCTTTGTTGAACAGGTACAGCGTTTATTTATTCTGGTGAAGTCCTCGCTTTTGAATTTGCATGGTTTTTGTAACTCATAGCCAGCTAGTCACTAACAAGAGGGTGAATCATCCGGGGCATCTTCTCGCCCTCTGTCTGTGTTTATTTATTTGCTCTGATTTTAAAGTAGCATTTTAGTGAACACTGTGCACTGTGTGTGTGTGATGTTTTTTGGCAAGTTAGAGAGCAAAACACACAGATTAGATAATAGAATACATGAAAAACAGACGGTCTACAGTTGCATACAGATTGGATGGTTTGGGGCAATACTTTTACAAGTACTGGAAGGTGAAAGGAAGGCACGTATCAGCAAAGCCCTCACTCGTGCACAAACTGAATGCCCTGACCCTCGTCTGGCTTTGAAGTGATTTGTCTGTGAGAGGTGCTCAAAACTCTGAAACAGTGGAAGAAGATCAAGGTGCTTGAAGAAATACTACTCATTACTACTCAGTGAAGTACAGTACATTCTACTCATTATTGCACTCAGCTCATTTGCCCAAAGCCTATTTTGCACCTATTACTGTGACAGAACTCCTCTGAAGAATTTGAAGATAAGTGGGAGTCCACACCTTATATCATCTTTGCCTTGAACACTCATTGTTACACTTATTGCATCTGTAACTCTAGCACTGGTCAGGAGAAGATTGTCCCTTGTAATCTACTTTTTTAAGCTAACCTTCTGCTGATTGAAGTTGATGAGATTGAACCTTTGTTCAGTGATGATGAGGAATAAGCTGATGGAGTTTTGAGTGATGCTGTGATACCCATGTCTCTGTTGAACTGCTAGCTGGGATACTAAGACAGCTGTTCCAGATGACAATCTTCAAGGACTGAGTTTAGGACAGTACAGGACAAATCTTTGAGTTGTGATGATGTCACCATTTATTCAAGTGATGGAGAGGCAAATTGTGACACAGCAACGCCCACATCTAAGAGTGAACCAGTTGATGCTGATGTGACGACCACGGATTTTGTGGATTCTCCCTCTAATCTAATCTAGTCACATTTCAAGTTAGAGCTAACATCGAAAGACTTGTGAAGCAGTTGAACGGATTAATTCAGAACAAGGCACAAAATGAAAAGATGACAGGTTCTGTCAGTGAGTTTGCAAAGTCTTGCAAAAGACTGTCATGGACCGCTTGGACGGGTTTCTGCCCGAACACCAGAGGGCAATCTAACAAGGCTTTTTTTTTTTATTATTGTTTGTGTTTCTTTGCCATGTTCTTTTGTTTACATTTGTGTCTTCACATGTGCTTGCACCGCCCAGCTCTTTGTCCCGCCCCTTCCCGCCTTTGCACACCTGTTCCCCTGATTGCTTCCACTAGAGATACCTTCCGTGTTAAGATTTTCATTGCTTCCTGTTTTATTGTTTTGTTTTTTGCATTGTTCACATTGCGTTCTCGAGGTTGATGTATTGTCCTGTGATTAAGTTTACTCAGGGTGGTTCATACTGTTTCCTGTGTTACGTGTGCAACCCACCAAATAGTGATGTTTGGGACTCCTTACCTGCAGTGGTGGGCAGTAACAAAGTAAATGTAATTCATTACTATACTTAAGTACAGTATCTTTTCCTTTACTAAAGTATAAAATATTTTGAGAATTTTTACTTTCACTCCACTATTTTGAAGTAACCTATCATACATTCTACTCCACTGCATTGTCCCACATCTCTCGTTACTTGTATTTAAAACAAAACAAAACAAAACAAAACAAAACAAGCAGTTGTCCAATTAAGTCACAATAAACGCTTCTTTTTAAACCAACATAACGTATCTTTTTGGTTTCACTAAATGCAGCTAGGTTCAGTAGAGCATTAAAACTGCAGTGTCACAGCCAGAAATACCGTAGCCTGCGATGGAAGGACACTCTGACCCCGTCCTGCCACCTGCACACCCATGACCCATGGCCTTACCTGCAGGATTTATTTTGAGTAGAACAGATTCTTTCATATTCAGATTCCTGCTCTGCTGCAGTAACATCATATTTGAGAAAACGTAGAGGTGAACCTGTAATAATCATAACGGCCATTTTCTTTAATATGAATCTAATGTTAGCTTTTATTGTGTATGTGAATAAATCTGTCATTATCTCGATTATAGGCTTGTTACGCTTTAGTTAGCCAAGTAAGCTAATGTAATGAATAACCCTTGAGCAGCAGTCTATATAAAAGTTACTGATGTTATACAGCAACACAATAACCCAATAGCTTAACTTTTAGTGCATATATTTGACCAGTCACCAGGTAAATTTTCTTTTTCATAGTTTTTCTTATTTAAAGCAGGATAAGATTACTGCATAAATACGGTAATTTGCCATCACACACACCAAAACATTAGTTACTAAATACTGAAATATTGACTGTGCTGAATTTGAACTTTTTTTCTTCTGAATCTGTGGAACAGCAAAGTTTCTGTTAAAGTCAATCTGCTTGGATTTTTGCTTGTCATTTGTTTAAAACTGATTCCCCAGGACTCAAGCGTGTCCAGCACACATTAGTTATACTGTATGAGTTACCAAGTCAGACTGTTCCACTGTAGTACTTCATATTTTCTTCTGCCATGATGTATTTTTGTATTTTCATTTTTAAGCACTTCATGTAGGAAACAATTTACAAGCTACAGACCCTGTGTTTATATAAGGGTCTTTATATAGTGCATCCTGGTGTCATGTGTTTCCCAGTGACACAAGTGAAAAGTGACACACACCCACCCGGCCGTCCACATGATGTAAAAGAATAGGTGATTCATCAGACCAGGCCACCTTCTTCCATTCCTCCGTGGCCCAGTTCTGATGCTCAGGTGCGCATTGTTGGTGCTTTTGGCGGTGCACAGGGGTCAGCATGGACACCCTGACTGGTCTGCAACTATACAGCCCCATACGCAACAAACTGCAATGCACTGTGTATTCTGACACCTTTCTATCAGAACCAGGATATACATATTTACATTTTAGGCATTTGGCAGACACTCTTATCCAGAGCGATGTACAAATGTGCTTTAAAGTCTCTATCAATTAATATATTAACACTGGTTCAACAGGTCACGGACTTAGGACACCAACGCGCACATCTAGATCTACTTCTACATATGTAGATGTATGCATGTTTAAAGAACATATATACAGAATATTAAATACACTATATTGCCGTATTGCCGTATGTATTCGCTCACCTGCCTTGACTCACATATGAACTTAAGTGACATCCCATTCCTAATCCATAGGGTTCAATATGACGTCGGTCCACCCTTTGCAGCTATAACAGCTTCAACTCTTCTGGGAAGGCTGTCCACAAGGTTTAGGAGTGTGTTTATGGGAATTTTTGACCATTCTTCCAGAAGCGCATTTGTGAGGTCACACACTGATGTTGGACGAGAAGGCCTGGCTCTCAGTCTCCGCTCTAATTCATCCCAAAGGTGTTCTATCGGGTTGAGGTCAGGACTCTGTGCAGGCCAGTCAAGTTCATCCACACCAGACTCTGTCATCCATGTCTTTATGGACCTTGCTTTGTGCACTGGTGCACAGTCATGTTGGAAGAGGAAGGGGCCAGCTCCAAACTGTTCCCACAAAGTTGGGAGCATGGAATTGTCCAAAATGTCTTGGTATGCTGAAGCATTCAGAGTTCCTTTCACTGGAACTAAGGGGCCAAGCCCAGCTCCTGAAAAACAACCCCACACCATAATCCCCATCCACCAAACTTTACACTTGGCACAATGCAGTCAGACAAGTACCGTTCTCCTGGCAACCGCCAAACCCAGACTCGTCCATCAGATTGCCAGATGGAGAAGCACGATTCGTCACTCCAGAGAACGCGTCTCCACTGTTCTAGAGTCCAGTGGCGGCATGCTTTACACCACTGCATCCGACGCTTTGCATTGCACTTGGTGATGTATGGCTTGGATGCAGCTGCTCGGCCATGGAAACCCATTCCATGAAGCTCTCTGTGCACTGTTCTTGAGCTAATCTGAAGGCCACATGAAGTTTGGAGGTCTGTAGCGATTGACTCTGCAGAAAGTTGGCGACCTCTTCGCACTATGCGCCTCAGCATCCGCTGACCCCGCTCCGTCAGTTTACGTGGCCTACCACTTCGTGGCTGAGTTGCTGTCATTCCCAAACACTTCCACGTTCTTATAATACAGCTGACAGTTGACCGTGGAATATTTAGGAGCGAGGAAATTTCACGACTGGATTTGTTGCACAGGTGGCATCCTATCACAGTTCCACACTGGAATTCACTGAGCTCCTGAGAGCGACCCATTCTTTCACAAATGTTTGTAAAGACAGTCTGCATGCCTAGGTGCTTGATTTTATACACCTGTGGCCATGGAAGTGATTGGAACACCTGATTCTGTTTATTTGGATGGGTGAGCGAATAATTTTGGCAATATAGTGTATATATACCTAATTACATTAATGTTTATAAATAAATATGTGTGTAATTAATTAATTTTGTTAGGAACTCATTCATGTTTCAGTGGGCTTTTTTTTTTTAAAGCGCACCCTGTGCCTCGTGTAGCAGGTTTATTTCGTCAGCTCTTAATGGCTGAAGGATCCACACACATTTTTGTTGTTCTTCCCACAGCAATGCTGTGAACAATGTGACGTGACACGCGGAGAGACATGTGAGCCATATATGCTGATATTGCTCTGTCTCTACAGCAGGGGTCTCCAACACATTGCTCAGGAGACCCAGTTCTGAGTAGCTCGCCTAAAGCTTTATAGAATATGTGCAAAATTGAACATAACACAGTATAATACACAAAGCTAGCACCAAAACCGTACATGGAAGCTTTATATAAACGTAAATCTATAAGCACACATTGAAGTAGTTTGTATAAAGGATGAAAACAAACACATGGCGGATCCATTCAACTTTGAAGCTGCTGGGGATTCGACAGCATTAGGAATAAAGCTACGATGCTGCCAAAGTAAAACCAGTGAATGAATTCAATTCAATTTATTTGTATAGCACCTTTTACAATGGACATTGTCTCAAAGCAGCTTTACAAAAGAAGAGAAACAGAGAAAGGAGAGGAAAAAAAATAGCTGACTAAATAAAAATAAAAATAAATTAATAAATAATAAACTATTTTATCCCTATTTTATTTTATCCCTCAATGAATCTATCTAGACATTTCTTATTAGTGCAGGTGGTGTTTCTTAATAAAGTACTCTTTAATATTTCCCATTGATGTCTGTCCTTGATTATTCGAAACAACAACTAAATCTACTACATATCCAGAGTGAAAATGTTACAGTCGCACAATGACAAGTATGCCAAAAAAACAGAAAATAACACACAGGTTTTAATCAGCACAGAGATTTTAATTAGCATAGAATTAATAAATAAATACAAACACACATAATACATAAATATATACATAATAATATTTTGGGGTTACAGTAGTACATTAAAGACCTCCTGCCAGAATGGATCAATGGTAGCACTGTCAATGGGAGTAATCCTGAGCTCCTGATGAGTGAAGGGTTGTTTAAAGTTGTTGGCATCCATTTTGCTTGTAATTTGTGGTTTAAAAGGCGGCGTAATCTTCCTCTGTTCCAGAAGAACCCAGTCGATCTCACTGAAGAACGGATGAAATTTGATGGCTTCCTCCTGACCCTGTAATGCCACACAGCCAAGCCGAGCCGCAGGACACTTCAACAGGAACGCCTTGAGAATTCTTACTGCCTTGCAGCTCAGCCAACATGGGAAGCATGGAGCATCCTGTAGGATGGACTTGAACAACGTCGCCTTATTCTCAGCATCAAATGGAGTATAGCCCACCATCATCTCATACATGATGACACCTAGACACCACCAGTCCACCGATGCACCATATTCACTTTCCAGCAGTATCTCAGGTGCCATGTAAAGAGGTGTACCACAGAATGTGTTGGTGGTCTTGCCATCTAGAATGCCCCCTTTGCACAAGCCGAAGTCAGCAACCTTGCAGTGGCCATCAGCATCTAACAGGACGTTGCTGGGTTTGAGGTCTCTGTGAATGATGCCGTTGCGGTGGAGGAACATGAGAGCAGAGACGATCTCAGCAGCATAAAAGCGAGCACGCGATTCGTTAAATCGGCCAGAGCGTGCAATGTGATATGCAAGATCGCCTCCGTTTACGTACTCCATAGCAAAGCACAAGCGTTCATTAGTCTGGAAGCTGTAGCAGAGCTGGGTGAGGTAGGGGTGTTCCATACCCAGTTCCAGGACATGTCTCTCTATCACCGTGTTGAGCACACCTTTAAAACTCTGAATCTTGTCCTTCTTCAGCATCTTTACCGCAAACACCTCATCGGTGCCTCTGAGTTCGGCCAGAAAAACCTTGCCAAATCCACCCCTTCCGAGCACTTTGAGGAGCTCGAAATCCTCTAGGCTCTTCTTTTTAAACTGCAGCTCTATGCTGCTCAACTTTAAATCATCCTCACTCAGATGTAGACTTGGCTCTACTTTCTGCACTTCCTCATTGTGATCAAGAGATGGTGGTGTTATGTCTCTGTCGCATGACCTCAGGCGATCCTCCTCTGGTTGTTCCGGAGGCTCTGGAGTTTCTGCAACTTTGTCAGTCGTTTTCTGTCTCTGCTCACTGCAATGGAGAAACAAGCACAGCAGATTAACACTTCTATACATTAGAACAGTTTTTATTTTTCTGGCAGAGATTCAATGGTGGGCAAAGTAGAGATACTCTAGATAAAATGTTACTCCAGTAAAAGTAGAACATTGAACAAAGAAGACATTCTCAGGCAGTCTTCTGTCATTAACATTGGATTTCATATTAAAGAAAATGGCCATTATGATTATTGATAATGGAAATAGATACTTAAGTACAGTAACGAGTTACATTTACTTCATTACTGTCCACCACTGCAGAGATTATACTGGTGGTGGAGTTATGTCCAGCAATTCCACAAACAGGATCAAACAGACATACAGTACTTAAATATTAAAAGGTGTAGCTAAGATTTCTGAGCTTGAAATTATACAGTCTGCCGTCCTTGTACTTTTCCCTGGCATTTGGTCAGTCAACAAATGTTATTGTTGAAGCTTGATCATTTTGATCATATCTGACATATTTTTTTATCATTTGAAGCCATTCTGATATTTTTCCAAGTAACATAACAGTTATAAGTTATGGTAAAAATGGCTGCCACGCTCTTTAGACCTGCGGCCTTCTTCCAAAGCACAATTTGGTTTAAGAAAGGTGGCCCTGGCAACCTTTCCCAAGCTGTGCTTCCCCAAAGAGGCAAAACACTCAGAGTGTGTGGCCAATTAGCACCTGAACAATATATCTAACTTCCAAATTTAACATTAGCCTTCATATTTAACATTTATTTATTTAATTACCTTTCATCAATGATCTCCATGACGTTATTACATCTCATCAGCTTCACTTTGTTCTTCTTCTTCTGCTCACAAATACACCAATGTTCAGTTTTATGCACATAAACACAAGGTATTACATATTACCAAATTTCAAACACACTGCAGAGAAATATCATGTCTTCTCCTTATCCAAGTTTCTCAAAGTTTCTCAAGACATTTCTCCAAAGCATTTCAACGTATTATTTGTAAATCAGTATCTATGGTCCATCCTTACCCTCCTCACACACTGAAATAAGCCCAATGAGATTCCCATCGCAGAACAATCTTCTTGTAAATAAAGACGAACGCGATCGAAACACAAATTACAAATACACAATGCAACACTTCATACGGCGTAAGAATCTGGCATGTGGTCTCTATATGCTCTCAAACGGTCACTATCATGTCACTGTGTGGTCTAATTCTGTAGTGTAAATTCTCTGATTCTAATTTTTTTTAAAATTAAACCTGGATTTATTTGTATTTTTGTTTTACACAACTCAAGGTGACTACTACTTCTACTACTACTACTACTACTACTACTACTACAAATACAAGTAATAATTATAATTCTTTATGTAGCTCTTTTATTTTACCGCTTCAAATATTCCTGCTATAATTTCTAGATCATTTCTATGGAGGAGAGATTGAAAAGAGCCGAGCACAGCTGATGCCTTAGACTATATGAGCTGTATCTGATAACTATAACTTATGGGAAAATGTGTTATGGTGGCAGTATTTTGCATTTGTTTTGTTGACAAGTCCGTCCATACGTCCATGCATTCTATTTCTGTAGATTCTGATCTACAGATTCTGTAGATTCTATCATTACATGGTATTTCTGTAGAAATAGAATTCTACACTTATCTAACACAGGGTCACATTGAGCCAGGAGCCTGTATCAAAAAGCTAGGGCACAAGGCAGGGGATAGATACGCTGGACACCCTGACACCACTACAGGGCACAATCACACACACACACACACACACACATTTACACACTCCAGACAATTTAGAGGTGCCAGTAGGCCTGTCTTGTCCATGTATTTGGATTGGTGGAGGAAACTGGAGAACACACAAACTCCACACACACACACACACGGTGGAGACAGGACTCATTAAATATATATTAAACAAACAAACAAACAAAAAACAGCAGCAAAAATAAAGAGGTATTGAGGTAGTGTTTAAAATTTTTTATCTGAAATATAGTTCCAGGGTTTTTAGGGTGATGTAGGAAAAACATCTTCCATTGGTTAAGTTGAATGCTGAGGATGATGAAAACCAAAACAACAGCAACAACAACAACACAAAAATATAATCTGGTTGCTGAGAGTAAACACACCAATGCATGTATCCTGTAAAAAATAATAAATTAATTTAAAAAAAGGTAATAATAAGAAGAAATATATTACCATGGCTGCCGATTCCTCCATGCTCATGCTTCAAAGTTATCTTTATCCTGGAAAACCCCACTTCTGAAATGGACAAAATCCTTAATATCAAAGTTCTGCACTTGCTTACGCTTATACTTTGACCAAGAGTTCTAGAGTGCAGTAATCTTATACTTTTCGAGAATGTGACTTTACAATGATACCATTTTCACTTTCCATATTCGGTTTCCTATTCAATCAGAGCCCCAGAAGCGACCTCCAGGCTTATAGCTCATTTGTTTCATTATTGATGCCACTATACTACAGTATGTGTGTGGAAGAAACAGCAAACAGTGGAGCAGATACGACTGCAGATGTGCCTTGAACACACTGTAGTCTGTATAATCAATATATAATATGTAAAATCAATAGCATGCTGGCTAAATGGAGCTCTAAAGCTTATACTTGTTACATATTATTCTCATAAAAATGCATTTCACATTAACATTAATGCATTTGGCAGAGGTTTTTATTCAAAGTCACTTACACAATGCAATCAAGGTATAAATATAAGCAGATATAATAAGGATATACAAATAAATACACAATCATGTTTCACCTCAACAAGATTCTTCATGTGACACTTAAACTCAGGGCAGTTCTTTAAGGGTGCTTTGTGTATGAATGCAAGATGAGGAAAATGAAGTCCATGTGTGAGATTTTATATTACTGTAAGTTGAAATGTAGAAGAAGTACTGAGGGCACGAAGCCTTTATTATCGCCTCAAATACATTACGGCACAGTGGAATTCTTTTCTTCACATATCCAAGGTGAGGAAGTTGTGGTCAGAGCACAGGGGCAGCTATGATACAGTACCCCTGGAGCAGAGAGGGTTAAGAGCCTTGCTCAGTTGCCTAAAAGTGGACCTTGGTGGTGCTGGGGCTTGAACACCGCTCTTCCAATCAACAACCCAAAGCCTTAACCACTTGAACAACCACTGCCCCATCAGACAGTGTTACCCTGACCTTCAAAATTCAAAGGTCAAATTTACCCTGATGCAGACATTACTGTGACATGTACATTTTGTAAGTTGGAGCTGGAATTCCTCTACACTGAGATGTCAGCTTGTTTTGGTGCACATAGCAGGCATCGCATTATGTAGCTGTTGTTTTTCACTCCTTGGCTGCTATAGTCATATTTATGTTTATTTCTATTTGCACTACCTCAACCGCTGCTGTGTATTTTTGCACAATATTTTTGCACACTACTTTTTTACATCATTTCACTTTATCTTATTTTATTTCACTCACATTCCATTACACATGTTCTTTTCTTTCTTTTTCGGCGCTAAGTGTCCTGTGTTCTTTTGTGTTGTCTTTCTTGTATTTATTGTCTTTTGCACTGTCTTGTCTATGCTCTGTTTGCACCTAGCTGCACACTGTGCACTTTACATGGCTAAGACAAACTTCTGTCCTAGCTCTGTGGTGTTGTTTTGTGTTGAACTTTGTTGTTGTATGTTTATGTAGCACCAGGTCCTGGAGAAACGTTGTTTCATTTCACTATGTACTGCGTCAGCTATATGTGGTTGAAATGACAATAAAGCTTCTTGAATCTTGAATCTTGGAGAGAGAAAATAAATTAAAGATGGGTGCCCTGATTCCATTGACATGCTTAACAGTAACAGAGGAATGCAAACAAATGAATATTTAACAAATTTAATATACTTATTGTCTGTTGCCTCATTTTACATTTGTCTGTTCAGAAAAGGATCACAGCCGGGCAGATTTTCTGGTTTAGCTGTGCGAGTCAACATGTGAAAACTGAAGAAGGATTGTGGCTCTACCCAGTGGTCCATGTGCTTTTGTTACGTCGAGAAAATGAAGTCGTGATCCTGAGAAAACTAGAAGCAGAAAATATAATAACGCATAGGACTTCTGTACAAAACGGTCTTCTTTAAAAAATTGAAATGTGTATTGAAGTTGTTTAGGTTAACTCAAATATACTGCGTATATTAGGCCAAGTAGCAAAGCACGAGCCTTCGTCAAGTCAAGTCAAGTCAATTCAAGAAGCTTTTATTGTCATTTCAACCACATATACTGTAGCTGATACAGTACACAGTGAAATGAAACAACATTTCTCCAAGACCCTGGTGCTACATAAACAGTATACAACGTATAATTACACCAGATAACAACACAGGAGTTTGTCCTAGCCACATAAAGTGCAACGTGTGCAACCAAGAAGTACAAAAAAACCCCAACACAAGACAGGACACACAGCGCCGAAGAAGAACATGTGCAATGAAACAAAATGTAATGATGTACCGTAATGATTCGTAATACAACTGCTGACCCTGTAAGCACCTCTGTGCCTTCCAGCACTATCCCAATCTCTAAAGGATCAACCATGGAGCCACCTTTCGTGATAATCCTCAGTGTTTGCTGTTCCACTTCATCCAGGTCCACACGAGTATCCTTAAAGAAAAGCATAGCAAATGTGTATTCACTTGCAAAAATACTTGCCATGTTTTCGATTGGTTTATAGTGGGATAAAATATAATACTTTTAAATACCCGCCCTTCAAAATCGGCTACATTCTTTTCAGTATTTTATTAACACTCTGTACAACAACTCTGAATAATACAAAGTCATATGAGGTTGTATGCTTGGTGCTGCTTGGCTCAGTAGGTCAGCCTACATTTGTTGTCATAGATATGTTTTTACAAAGTCGACTGTAACTTTGAACCCAAAATACTTCCCACACGCTGCTTTTAAATGATTTGGGGGTCGTAATTGTCCGCTCAAGGCAGCTCTGCTACTTGCTGTTATCTTCCATTTTCTTATCATTAGCTTAATTTACTGATAAGTCAAGATGACATTCCAAACATTTAGGGAGCCCACTGTTGGATCAGATGCTAAACAACAAAATGAAAAGCTGTCTAATGCACTTAAGCTGCACATTAATATTCATATGGGTTCAAATTATAGTTCGGATATGAATTTTTCACATCCAAATACCAGTTAAAAAGTGACAGCCCTGGCTATGTGTCCTAGTCTGTCTGTTTTTTGGTCTATATATATATATATGATATATATATATCTTTACATATATATATATATATATATATATATATATATATATATATATATATATATATATATATATATATATATATATATATATATATATATATATATATATATATATATATATATAAATCATTATATATAAATCACAAAACATCTAACTTAAATCATTTACCTTTGATATTGTGTGTGAAAACAACATTTTGTCAAAAGGTGAATTGGCATTTACTTCTCTTTTGGCAAGGCGCTTAATTCTAATTAATTGGGAACAGTCATTTCCCCCTTCTTTTAACAGTGGGAATTGGTGGTATTTTCTCTCTCTCTCTCTCTCTCTCTCTCTTTTTTTTGTTTATACACTGAAAAGGCATAGCATTATGACCACCTGCCTAAGATTGTGTTGGTCCCCCTTTTGCAGCAGTTTGAGCAACAGTAGCTCGTCTGTTGGATCGGATTACACGGATTAGCCTTCGCTCCCTACGTGCATCAATGAGCCTTGGTTGCCCATGACCCTGTCGCCGGTTCACCACTGTTCCTTCCTTGGACCACTTTTGATAGATACTGACCACTGCAGACCGGGAACACCCCACAAGAGCTGCAGTTTTGGAGATGCTCTGATCCAGTGGTCTAGCCATCACAATTTGGCCTTAAAACTTGCTCAAATCCTTACGCTTCTCCATTTTTCCTGCTTCTAACACATCAACTTTGAGGACAAAATGTTCACTTGCTGTCTAATATATCCCACCCACTAACAGGTGCCATGATGAGGAGATCATCAGTGTTATTCACTTCACCTGGCAGTGCTCATAATGTTATGCCTGATCGGTGTATATGCTACATGTACACAATGCTAAAGCACAATGTCTGTATGCATGCTGCGTTGTTAGTTGTGTTGATATGTGAATGTATGTTATTGATTGTTATTTAAATATATATAAAAGGGGGGATAAAAGTGACAGCACTAATGAGACAGAATGTTTTCAAGTAACAACATATTTAAGAAAGAAAATAAAGGTTTTACTTAAGTCTATTGTTTTACTTTTGTCTAATTGGTTGAAACTGATTATTAGGTTTGGAGCTCACCTTTCAAGGTGGTCGATTTCAGTAAATCAGACAAATACCATAGAGCATTCTGTGTATTCCAGACACTCACTGGTAATGTCTGATGAGATTATCAGCGTCTGCGTTTTTCCACAGCATTGGTCTAAAATGTACAATGAACAAAAAGCTGCTTTTCATGGTGGATACACACAAAAGCACACATATACACAGCCCTCCATAATGTTTCAGGACAAAGACACTCATCATTCATCTTCACTGATGGTGTAACTGCTGATGGCAAAGTAATTCAGAAGTAAAATGAATTTGAAAAATCTTAACTGTTCACATTCTGCTGCAATACCCTATACCATGACAATGATTTCCATGGTGTGTTTGTTCATATAAACAAATAATAGTTAAAAGGCAAAGTAATTTAGTATATTTAAAAACTTTCATATGTACATAATTAACTGATTTCATTTGGAGCTTGTGCATCTAGAGAGGGACATATTTGCTGATATTGCTCTGTCTCTACAGAAATAAAACACCTGGACGCACCCTTCTGACCCTTCTGAGCAAATGTCTGTGCTTAATTATTCAAATGAACTAAATCAACACCACCAGAGTGCAGATGTGAGGCAAATATCGGATGTCGGATAGAGTGACGCCCTCACAAAAGAAGATCAGGTCTTTTCTGGGAATGGTGCTGTACTATCGGTGTAGCCAAGCCCTCGTTCAACCTAACCAAAAGGGAAGACAGGCTTTGTGAAAGGTGCTGCAAATTTTTAAGAAATTGAACCCTGGAGACTGGAAGCAAGAACACAGTGAAGTGTTACATAAGTTGGCAGGTAGCCCTGTTAGAATCTGTTGTGCTGGCTCATCCTGATTTCACTTGACCATCATTTTCAAGTGTTGTGTATTAATCAAAATGCCTGAACCTGAAGGAAGAGCTCCTCTGGAAAGCATTAAAACATCAAGCCCTCTGCAGGCTGCATAGATTTTTGGCTGCCAGCGGTCACACTGTGGATGTCCTGGTCATAACTGACCTTTTTACTAAGTTGGCCCATGCTTTTCCTTGTTATGACCAATCAGCTAGGCCATTTGCGAGATTGCTATTGGACAGGTACTTCTGTGTTTTTGACTTTCTAGAAAAGATCAGTTTGAGTCAAGGAGCCAACTTCAAAAGCCAAGTGATTTTGGAAGATGCTGGAATGAAGAAGTTCAGAATGTCTACATATCAACCCATGGGCAATGGTCATGCTGGGTGATTTAACAAAACCTTGGATAACATGATCAAGGCATTGCATTTATATTTCTAGAAATTGACAGACACCCATAATCCAGAGTGACTTACATTTTTTTTATATAACTGAGCAATTGCAGGTTAACGGCCTTGCTTAGCGGCAGCCGATGGTGGAGTCGAACTCACAACCTTATGATCCAAGGCCTTAACCACTAAGCTACCACTTCCCACCAAGGAGCAAGCAGAAATGCCTGCAGTGTAGAGAGGGACAGTCATCACACACAGATTACGATTCATGGGCGAGGTGAAGAAGGCCTGACAACGTCTATATCATCCCAGACCTTTGAAGGACTTCAGACTGCACTCAAAGTGCTTAGAAACTAACACCTGCACCATAGTGAGCATCCTGATGGGAAACATCACAACCTGGTTTGGAAACAGCACCAAGCAGGACAGACGAGCCCTACAGAGAGTGGTGCGATCAGCTGAGCGCATCATTCACACTGAGCTCCCTGATCTGCAATCCATCAGCACCAAAGCCAGGAAGACAGAGGAGGACCTCATCCATCTGAACAATGGACTCTTCTCACTGTTGCAGTCAGGGAAGTGCTTTCGCTCCCTAAAGGAGGAGGAACTTCACCCTGTGAGCCATGCAGGCCCTCAACCAGTTGCACACTGAGAACTGAGAAATAATCAGACTTGGTTCTAGTCTCACTCACTTACACACACACTCACACAACTGACCAAAGACTAGATTATCATGATATTGCACTCCACTCACTATTCTATAACATATTCTATAACATAACTCCTATGAGTAATTTTTTGTCTTGGTCACGTTTTACTTTATTTTATTCTTTTTTTTTTTTTTAAATTTATTTATTTTTACTATATCTATCCTCATAGCTCTACCTTGGAACTGTACTGCAACATTTATTTAACTCTTATTTAACTCTCTCTGATGGGAAGATTTTTGTACAAGCATTTCACTACTTAGAAGTGCAGTGTGTACTGACATTGTGTATTGACATTGCACTGTAATCAGAGCCTGCTGAGGCATCTGTTCTGTTTCTAAATACACGTGCTCAGAATGCATTCAATCAACACCATAATAAATGGCACTGATTACATTTGCTGCACAAATACACAGACTTTTGAGTCCATACTCTGCTGCTCTTCCATTTCAGGACTAAATAAAATTAGGTTTTAAATGAATGACTCAAACGCGCGTCTTTTATAGCTTAATACAACATAAATAATACATCATAAATATAATATAATATAATATAAATAAATAAATACTAGTAAATATTTCAAATAGAGTGACTGAGACTCGTGTTATAAACTGAACTACACACTCTAGTGTTGATTTTGAGAACTGCACCCAGTAAGCCTTAAATAATAATAATAATAATAATAATAATAATAATAATAATAATAATAATAATAATAATAATCGTCGTGTTATGTTAGTAAATTAAAAGGATTGTCTATGTTGTACGTGTAGAGATTATGTATGTATGTTTTAGTCATTTTTGTACTAATGCGTTAACTTTTGTACTCAAATGTAGTTATTCTTGCTATTATTCAGATTGACACGGCTTTTATTGTATTAAAATACTTTATTATTATTATTAATATTATTTATCTACG
Source organism: Hemibagrus wyckioides (assembly GCF_019097595.1). NCBI lineage: Eukaryota > Metazoa > Chordata > Actinopteri > Siluriformes > Bagridae > Hemibagrus > Hemibagrus wyckioides. The sequence continues at coordinate 4,987,856 of NC_080719.1, forward strand.
TTTAAAAATGTCTTTCATGTTTCTGTCCGGTTGATTTGTTAAGTTTTTACACGCATTGTTGTTACAGGGGAGTTTCCCCGGTGAGTAACGATGTGACGTAAAACGTCATGAGTTACGTTCAATGCGGAAGTGGCAAAGAAGCTTCATATCATTTCCAACATCGGAATTGAATACACCTCCCTGCTTAGTTTTGACACGAAATCGAAGAAAGGTACGTTTAAAACGATAGGTTTCTAACTTGTTGCTGATTCACACAGCTTTGTTTGCTTGTTTGTCTGCTGTTTCAAGGATATGATCTTTGTTTACTTTCCTTCCTTTGACGTTAGCTGCCTAAATAGCCTGCCGGTTAGTGTTGTTTCTTCCTGGTATGGTTACTCTTGTTTTTTGGGGCCTTTTTTCCCCCTACTCGTTTTCCGATTTCTGTGTTGTGATTGGTTCGGTAGTTCTCTGTATGAGCAATCCATTGGGTGGAAGCGATGATTGACGCAAGAATATGACTACTAACCAATCGTAATGAAGGGGCGGGATTTCTTCGAATACGGGTGGTGAAAAATAACGCGTTTCCTGGTTTGCTAGCTTGGTTGACGCTAACTTGTTTATTTACACGCGCGAACTTTATTTACATATTTGATACAGAACGTTAGTGTATTTTTTTTATTAGCAATAATTTGCATTGTAAGCATATCGAAAATGTCTTTATGTGATAATTAGCTGGTTGTGATGATTGTCCTTTAACGCAAATAGACTCGGGCAGCTTAGCTGAACATGGCTGTACTGTGGTATTGGTATCAGCTTTTACATAGTTTTATGGGTATTATGTTATAATATTATTATATTATTATATTATGTTATCTTATAGCTCTTATATTTTATAATAACTTGAAATTTATGAATGGTCTGTTATCCTATCACCCAAAAGACAGTAATTCTCAGACCTTATCAATCTCTAAAGCTGTGTCAAGGGCTGTACATATAACATTGTGTTGTTTTGTGCTTGTTTTGTGTTTTGTAATCATCCACAGCGGTCTGTCCGTCATGCTCGGTAGTGGATTCAAAGGAGAGAGACTGCGAGTCAATCTCAGACTCGTCATCAACCGCCTTAAACTGCTTGAGAAGAAGAAAAGTGAGTCTTTTTTCCTCCCTCTCCTCTCTCTTTTTCACTTCTTGTTATAAAGCCGTAGATATAATTTCTGAATCTTTTTCTCTTTTCTATATCTCCAGCTGAATTAGCCCAGAAAGCCCGAAAGGAGATAGCAGACTACCTGTCGGCAGGTAAAGATGAGCGAGCACGGATCAGGGTGGAGCATATCATCAGAGAAGATTATCTGGTGGAGGCCATGGAGATTCTAGAGTTGTACTGTGATCTGCTGCTGGCCCGCTTTGGTCTAATCCAGTCTATGAAGTGAGTTTCTGAGACAAGCAGTTAACTAGTAATTGCCAATAATGAGATTCGCTATCGTAATGCTTAAAGTTACAGCTCTGCCTCAGCAAGCGCTGGCACTGGAGACTCATGAACTCATGAAAAATGTGACATAAACACCTCCTTATTGAAACCTTCACCATAGCAACAATTTTTTTGGAAAAGATCAGGTTTTGTGGAATGTCTGCTATACAAGATTTTCTATGGTATAAACCTGTGATTTGAATTACTGTCAAAGCTGCTAATATAGTAAATAAATCAACACCTTCTTTAGAAATCAGTGGAAAACATTAACATCTCAGACAGTTTTCCTGTGCGCCCACTCAGTCTGCATCGTCAGAGTAATAGAATAGAATTTAACATAACGACTATAATCAGATTTTAGCAGTGAATATTAACCAAGGAAGGCGGCTCATTCAAGTAATGATATAATTTCCGCTATACCCTGATATTACACATATAGACGTCCTACTGAACTTTTGTATTTTGTGCTATATGGCATACGAAGGCTTTATTATATTCTATATTTATTTTGTTCCTTGCAGTACAGAAAAGCGACCTGACACTGTTAATGCCACAGTCGTACTGAGCTGAAATGTTCATCTTTATTACACTAGAGGGTAAAAAGTAAAAATGTGTATTTTTTTTTTCCTAAACTGAAAACTCTGACTAGATTTGTGAACATTTCTTTGTCCTCACATTTTGAAAATATGCTGTGAATTCCAGAGGATTCCCAGTTCATGGTACAGTTAATTTAGATTCCCAGCAGAAATAAAAATGTTGACTAAATGATAAAAGAGCAGCTGTAATACAACACAGCCATCGCGGTGTCAGCTACCTTCTGTGGGGTGCCATTACTTTTGTTCTAACTGAATAGTTATAATAATTCAAAGCTGAAATTAGAGATTCACATTAATGCGCATTTATACATATGTGCACTCTCCGAACTAACCGGATTTTCACAAATGTTGAAATGATCCTGTGAACGATTTCCGAATGATTTCGGCCATTTCCACTTTGAATCGAGTTTTGACTTCTTCCTCACAGAGAGCTGGATCCTGGCCTTCAGGAAGCAGTGTCCACTCTGATTTGGGCGGCTCCTCGCCTTCAATCAGAAGTCACCGAGCTTAAAATCGTGAGTATCCTTACAATCACACACATATAACACAAGATTGCAGACTGAGTTTTCTCATCGTGATCTTGTTTCTTCGGCAGGTTTCAGACCAGCTGTGTGCCAAATACAGCAAGGAGTACGGCAAGCTGTGTAGGACAAACCAGATCGGAACAGTCAACGACCGAGTATGACTTTATTCACAATAGCATTTATTACTTTTAAAGCGTACACTTTTAGGCGTAACTTCTATGTTTGTTTGTTTTTTTTTTCCCCCAGCTCATGCACAAACTCAGTGTGGAAGCCCCGCCAAAGATCCTGGTGGAACGTTACCTCATTGAAATAGCCAAAAACTACAACGTCCCGTATGAACCGGACGCTATGGTGCGGGTAAGGTGCACCAGTACTTCGCTAAGTGTCACTTCATGTTGAGTTTAATTTAAGAGATTGTGTTTAATTCAGTACTGTGTTTATAGCCGGAGGTCGGAGAGGAAGCAGACCTTATAGACGTCGACAGCGACTTTAAGAAGCACGGTGGTGGAGGTGGAGGAGGTGGAGGGTTCTCTGCTCCTCCGGCTGTTGCTATGCCCATGCCTATGCCCATGCCCATGCCAACACCTACAGCCTTCAACTACCCTTCACCCAAAGGAGCTGTGAGTCACGCCTCCTCCTTATTAGTCACAGCCATGCCTCTTTTTCAGCCACGCTTCTTTATTAGTTACATAGTAAATTACTGCTAATTTAGCCAGCATGCTTTTCTAAGCCTCTGCATGCTTTTCTTTCCCACTGTGTACAGGAGCCCTTCAGTGCTCCTACTGCCACCTATGATGTTGGCTTTACCAACTTCCAGCCTCCGGTGAGGGGAGGGCAGCCGCCTCAACTCCCCAGCTGCCCCCCAACCTACGAGTCTGTAAGTGCAAGTACCCCTGCCCCCTCCTCACCCTTCCAGCAGACCCAGGACGTCCTTTTGGCCTTTCAGGAAAGAGGAGTTTGTTCTAGTTCATATGCACTGTCTCTTGTCACTGCTTTGCCTCCTCTTTATTTGTTAATTTTTTAAAAACTAACCCCTGCGTCTCATTGTTTACCAAATCCGAGGTTTACGAGAAGATAACGAGGTTAAATTTCAGATAGATCGTCACTAAATGATCGCCACTGAATCACTACTCTACAGTCGAGTGTAAAAGTTGGCACTCCCTTGACATCCCACTCCTCTCTCTTCCTGCTATGTCTCTGGACTTCCTGAATTGCTTCCTCCTTGTTCCTTTCCTGACTTGTTTTTTTCAATTGCTTCCTTTTTTCCTTCCTTCCTCAGATACTACCTTCCTGACTTCATTCCTCTCTCACTTACTTCCTTATTTCCATACTGACTTCCTTTTATCCCTCACTCACCTCCCTCTCCCTCCGTTACTTACTTCCTGACTTAGATCCTTACTGACTCTCCTATCGGACATTGTTCCGTCCTTTTTTCTTTTTTTCCCCTTCTTTACCTACGCACTAATTTAGTAATCTTTTCAACAGTAACAAAACAGAATCACTATTTTAAGCTTCTTCTCAGTGTTGCATAAATATTCTTTAATGACTAACAATCTAATTCAGAAGATTCTAGCTGGTGTATTACATGATTGTGGGATATTTCATTTTGTAATGTTTACTAACAGTTTATGTTCCATTAACGATTTTGGTGTGTGGATAAACATAACCCTTATTCAGCAAACTTTTGCACTCACTTGTATCTAGTGGTTATATTCTGATGTTTAAATCCAGTGATTATAAATCCATTAATGAACATGCTCAGATTTTTGCTTACTAGCCTAAAAAAAGCAAACAAAGCAGAGCTGGAATGCGAAAAGCGTTTTCCTTTTCTTTAGAGGAATAAGAGACTAACCCCGCCATCTTACCAATAATTTACAAAACAGTATCATGTTTTTAATTCTCTCTAACATGTATTTGGTTTTTATTGAAGATTGATGAGTTGGCTCTCAAACCCTCGGCTTCTCCCCAGGTTGTTCCAGGTACGTATCCGTATCCTGTGTACCCTCGTAGCGTAGTTATAGAAGTTTATGTCCTCCTGTCACCTCACTGTGAATTTCTCTACGCAGGCCCTGGTCCGTCTGCTCAGATCTACGATAACAACGTTCTTCCCGAGCTTCCCTCGGTCCCCGACACGCTCCCTAACTCCTCCTTGGGCGGCAATCCCGGTGCTTCAGACGACATTGACTTTGACGACCTGTCACGGCGCTTCGAGGAGCTCAAGAAGAAGACCTAATCTCTGAAAAGCCCACGTCTGTACGTCCGGTGGATGGAATCTTCAGGAGAAGCAAAAAAACAAATAAAAAAATAAGCCCTGGTCAGATTATATACACAAAATCTTCATCTGAAGCAATGATTTTTAATCACTTCAGACATCAGTGTAAGATTTACCTCATGCGAAAAAAAGGTGTCTTTCTGGTGGAGGTTACTTTACTTAAAACATTACAACATGAAGGATCTGATGGAATTCGAACACAAGACTATTGCTAGAATCCCTTTTTTAAAGCACTTTCCATGTATGGCCTTTCTCCAATGTAAAGCAATGTATTATAGCTACAGCATTGCCACGCCCACACGGTGTGATGTCACCTCCTTTTAACTAAACTTTGCTGTTACTGTCATTCATCTGGATTTTTTCCTTTCCATTAAATAACACAGTAATGGGAGTTAAATATTAACAATGATAAAGACTGAAGCCACTGATATTAGTGTAGGAAGTGTTAAATAAGTCGGCGGTTGTTTTCCGCACTAACAAAACAGACTGGTCTAACCCGTCGGCTACTGATTACACCCAGTGACGAGGCAGGGACTTTTCGAATGACCTAACCCACCATGTCACTGCTCAATAGGGCTATTCGTCATGTGACCTGAGTATCTCTGGAATGACACAGCTTTTTTTTTTTTTTCTCTCCACTGGTACTAAGTAAATAAAATATTAAGTGGCAGCAGTCTTGCTTATTTCTACATAATTCTAGAAATCCTATTACCAGGTTTGCTTTCTTTGTTCAAGATGAAACCTTTACACAAGAACACGATCATAACAAACAACAAACTGACTCTTGATTTAAAGATAAAACACTCCTAGTATTATTATTCCCTTTATCATTATATTATCATATCCAGATCTGTGGCCTTGTCTTTACATTTAGGTCCGGTTTCTAAATGTATATTCATTTTTATTGGTGAAGGGTTACCTTTTTTTGTTGTTGTCGTTGTTGTTGTTCTTGGCTTCTGGAGAGTGTTAATATTTTCGTTTTGTTTGTATAGTTCTAAAATTCTTTCCCTTCTCGTAACACTACTGTGCAGAAACGTCTCCATTCAGATCAGCTATAAGGAGCAATATGATATGAGCTTTAGGAATGTTTGTTACTTGTTATAACATGTACTGGAAACATATATAGGACGGTCATCTAATAAAGTATATTTGCTCATAACTTTTCTCAAACGACGGATTTTATTAAAGGACTGATTTTGAGTCACGTTTTTCAAGGTATGTTTCTTCATTGACGGCATGGCACAGACCCTGGAAACAATAAAAAGTACAGTATGCTTCTTTAAGGTAAAGAAAGAAAGGTTGTTATAACAAAGATTCTTCACCAGAGGGCGCTCTAACTACTACTTCTGCCTGGTCGTACTTCAAACTCAAAGTGCTTTGAATAAGCAAATGGCGCTTTCTCTTATAATTTAGCAGCATCATATGATACCACATATTAGAGTCTCTTTACATTACTATTCTAGTGTTGTTTCTTGAACTAGATACAGAAGAAAATACAACTGCATGTGGCGTGATTCAGAAGTGTATTATTTTCCTCTAACAACATGTCCTGAATTTTTTTATTTTATTCCTTTTGAACCACAGTAATTTGCAAACGATTGTAATCAACCCTCTTTACTAGAAAGTACTAGAATTATTTTCTGGCTGTGAGTCAGGCTTTGTGTTAGACGTTTTTACCTCTGTAGGATAACCTTACACAGAATTTTAGTGGTTGAAGATAACTCCTTTGGGGCCAGAAATGGGTTTAATATCACAATTTAGAATCATTTGGGTGACCCCTCTCCCCCTTTTTTTTTTTTTTTAAAGAAAACCTTTCTATGAATATAGTGTTCCTAGTAGGCTAGTTAGAAACATAAACCGATCAGGCATAATATTATGACCACCTGCCTAATATTGTGTTGGTCCCTCTTTTGCTGCCAAAACAGCCCTGACCCGTCCTGCACTGTGTATTCTGACACCTTTCTATCAGAACCAGCATTAACTCCTTCAGCAGTTTGAGCAACAGTAGCTCGTCTGTTGGATCGGACCACACGGGCCAGTCTTTGCTCCCCACGTGCATCAGTGAGCCTTGGCTGTCCATGACCCTGTCGCCGGTTCACCACTGTTCCTTCCTTGGACCACTTTTGATAGATACTGACCACTGCAGACCGGGAACACCCCACAAGAGCTGCAGTTTTGGAGATGCTCTGATCCAGTGGTCTAGCCATCACAATTTGGCCCTTCATCAAACTCGCTCAAATCCTTACACTTGTCCATTTTTCCTGCTTCTAACATCAACTTTGAGGACAAAATGTTCACTTGCTGTCTAATATATCCCACCCACTAACAGGTGCCATGATGAGGAGATCATCAGTCTTATTCACTTCACCTGTCAGCGCTCATAATGTTATGCCTGATCGGTGTATAACTAATAACGAATAAATATTATTTATATAATAAATATAAATAATAACTATAACGGTGAAATTCCTAAAGCCCTGAGTGTCTACTTTCATATGAGCCACTAAACACCACTATGGAGTGGAACATGACAAAGAAATTCAGTGCTGAACTTGGACACAACAAAACAGTGCAAATTCCATGTTTGGCCTCTGGGAAAAGAGTTAATAAATATCTTCTTGCAGAAATGTTGTCTTTTGTTGTCTTTATTACAGGACAGTATATGGTTTGTTCTATTTTTTTGCCACTATCACACTGTATAGTGAACAGAAACTCAAACTCACTAAAATCTAATGTTGGTACAAACCACCAAAGCCTCTTATATGTAATTCTGAGATTCTGCCTAAATAATTTTCTTTCTTTGTGAATGCCTGTAAGTGCACTTTTTAATCATACACAAGACTCAAAAATAAGATATGAGAAGCCATTTATTTCAGAATTTCCATACAGATAAATGAACAATAACATAGAGAAAGAAATTAAACTGATCTGGTAACGTGTCACTTCCTCTTGGATCTTAGGATGACTGGAACAAGCGTATGAATATGGATATATTTACAGTTACACCCAACGCTCTGACATGGGAAACCCAGACCATTTTTCCTGCTTCGACATTCCCGCAAAGCTGTGATGCAGTGTTTACATATTTTTGTTACATATTCTATTGCTAAGCGTATAATAAATTGCACGGTTTTTAAAGTTTTTCTAAGAAGATATCTTGTAAATAAATAAAGATCAGAGCTGTCTGTAAGCAATTAACCAGTGACACAATTTACTTTAGCGTGGAGGGCTGCAGTAGTAAAATCTGGCTCCAATTTGGATGTAAATATCTCATGTTGCACAATATCTCTTATTATAAATATTATTATTTATTTATTTCAAAATCCTTGTGTCACTGCACAGTTACTTACAGGTTGTATTCTACTTTTGCATGCATTATGGGATTTTAGAGGGGAAATAATATAGGCTCATATAGTACACATTTATGATACAAAAGATAAAACCTCCACCCTGATCATTGTTTTCCATCAAAATCTTCAAAACTCTTTTTTTGAAGAATCTTCAGTTTGAGATTTTTTGCATCGGTCAAAATCACATCATCAGAAATGGTCCGCCTCGGTATCAGCATCCGTGCATGTGCCGTCCGCAGTATGACTCGCATTTTTCACGTTGTTCTGCAAAAAACCAAACATGATCCATTGATATGTTTCTTTAATAAATCTGTTTTGAAGCGTAATAAATCAAGGAATCATAAATGTTCAGTGGCATGCACGCTGTTTTAGTTCCTACCGTCTAGCAATATCTCAACCTCCTGGTTGTCCTCGACTGCCACCGGCCTCAGAATGAGCGCAAAGAATATGGCCAGACCAACAACCTGTCATTTCAAACAGCATACATGAGTCACAGCATGTTCAAGATCAACACACTGCATGTTCTGATGTCACAAATCACATCCTGATGCTGTTAAAATATATACTGATGTCATTAATGATGTACCGATGTCATTACTGTATATAATGATGTCATTAATGATGTACCGATGTCATTACTGTATATAATGATGTCATTAATGATGTACCGATGTCATTACTGTATATAATGATGTCGTTAACGATGTACCGATGTCATTACTGTATATAATGATGTCGTTAAAGATGTACCGATGTCATTACTGTATATAATGATGTCGTTAACGATGTACCGATGTCATTACTGTATATAATGATGTCGTTAACGATGTACCGATGTCATTACTGTATATAATGATGTAGTTAACGATGTACCGATGTCATTACTGTGTATAATGATGTCGTTAACGATGTACCGATGTCATTACTGTATATAATGATGTCGTTAACGATGTACCGATGTCATTACTGTGTATAATGATGTCGTTAACGATGTACCGATGTCATTACTGTATATAATGAAGTCGTTAACGATGTACCGATGTCATTACTGTATATAATGATGTCGTTAACGATGTACCGATGTCATTACTGTATATAATGATGTCGTTAACGATGTACCGATGTCATTACTGTATATAATGAAGTCGTTAACGATGTACCGATGTCATTACTGTATATAATTAAGTCGTTAACGATGTACCGATGTCATTACTGTGTATAATGATGTCGTTAACGATGTACCGATGTCATTACTGTATATAATGATGTCGTTAACGATGTACCGATGTCATTACTGTATATAATGATGTCGTTAACGATGTATCGATGTCATTACTGTGTATAATGATGTCGTTAACGATGTACCGATGTCATTACTGTATATTATGATGTCATTAATGATGTACTGATGACATGACTGAATATACAAATGTCATAAATGATGTGCTGTACTGTATATGTTATGAATGGCATACTGATGTCATTCCTGCATATTCTGATATCATTAATGATGTACTGATGTCATTAATGATATACTGATGTCTTTACTGTATATACAGATGTCATAAATGATGTACTGATATTATTACTGATTTCATTGCATGTGCTGTGGCCATTACTGATGTCATTACTGATGTACTGTATTATTACATGCGCCATTATTGGCTGTACCAATTATCGTTTAAACTGATGCATATTCAATATTGATGTCATTGCTGCATTTACTAACGTCATTATAGAGGGGCAGATATTATTACTGCGTGTAATAATATCAGTAATGACTGATGTCATTAATGCATTTAAGGATGTCCTTACTGAAGTACTGTAGTTATAATTGAGGTACAGATGACATTATTGCAATATATTGATGTCATTATTACATATATTGATGTCATTACTACATGTGCTGATGTAATTATTGCATATACAGATGTCATTTTTGCATATAGTGATGTCATTGTGCATGTACTGATGCTATTACTGTGTGTTCTGCTGTAATTACTGCAAACAGAGTTGTCATTATTGATGTACTGATATTACTGCATGCAATGATGATGTCACTACACATTCTGATGTTGTTAGTGCATGTAAAGATGTCATTATTGAACCTAACATCAGTTTTGATTTCATTACTCCATACACTCATGTCATTATTGATGTTATTACTATATGTACTTAAGTCATCACTGATGCAGTCATTGGTTGACGAGTGACCTAAACGTTCATGTTCACCTTCAGAGGCTGGATGATGAAGATGCTCTGGAACATGGACAGTGTCAGGGTGATGACCCACTTAATGGATGACTCCCTTCCATACTGAAAGCCGTAGAGCAAAGTGAAGAAGGTGGAGATGCCACTTATGGCAACCAGGAGACCCCAGCCGATAAAGACGAACCACCAGGGCAGCTTGCAGCCAGCTTTTTTCTTCTTCTCTTGCACAGGCACAAAGCTGAAATTGAAAGAATGTATTTGTTTTTGTTGAATTGCTGTCTTAAAGTTAAGCTGCCTCAAGATAAGATCGCTTAATTTTCCCTTAATGCACCCTTAAAAAACATCTGAAGGATCTTCTTTTCTAAGAATTGATGTATTAATTGAATACATTTTTTGCTCCAAATTTAGTCATTATTTTTCTTAATATCTAGAACCAAGAATTTACATTCAGAATATAAACTCTCTTGCTACTCTAAGTGTTTTTTTTTTCAAGCAATCTTTATTGGTTCATTGGATAATTAATTGTTTGTAAATAAATCAGAATTCTGACCTCTGCACTGGATGCGTGCTGGTCAACGCCTCAGCCTTCTTCAGCATCATGTTCACCGTGTTCTTGGCCAGATCGAGGTCCTCGGGGTGAGGAAACACTTTCTCTCCGGCACGATCCAGTAACGATGAGAGATGGCATAAAGTGTGGAAGACAAAGCGGCTGCAGTGAGCCCAGTGCTGATCCCCGACAGTCTGGCCTGAATTGGTGGAAATGTAGGAAATTTTTATTTTTTATTTTTATTATTATTATTATTATTTATTTTAATTTTTATTTTTATCTTCAGGATAAAGAAACATAGCTCAAAAATAGTCTTAATGATAAGGTAAAGGTATATCGAGTAAGACAATTCGTTCGGACAGACGTCGATTGAACGTGTTTCTGTAATACCTACCTTGTATATTCACAACAACTTCATGCATCTGATTAAGAGCAGCGAACAGATCAGCGGTGGTCTCGAGATTTTGCTGCAATGCAATCACGCAGTTTTTGGGACTTTTGCCAAGGAGAGTCACAATATCCTGAGTGTCCTGAAAAGACGACATAAAACATGTACATGAGATACAAAATTTTGGATACCTTTAGGATCAAATATTTACTGTAAAATTTGTATCTCAAAGTCTAATATTTCTCCAGTTCTATACTCTTTTTTGGATATTTTGTCGGGGGGAGCATTCCTGCCTCAAAGTTCTAGGTTCCCCGGTGCAAGGGGTAGTAGTGGTTTAAATGATTAAACTGGGGTGTTGATCAGATCTTGGGGTTCAAGTCCCAGCACTGCCAAGCTGCCTCTGTTGGGCCTTTGAGTAAGAACAAGGCCCTTAGCCCTCACTACTCCAAGGGTGCTATATCATGGTTGTCTCCATGCTCTAACTTTCTAACAAGCTTAGATATGGAAAAACCCACTTCAGTGTGATGTAATGTGTTTGTGACAAATAATAGTTTCTTTCTTTCAATCCTGTGCTCTTTCTGAGTTTGTTTTGGGTTCTCATGTCCCATTGGTGTCCCATTTCAGGGAATATTTTAACCTCCTGTTGAGTAAACCCGGCATAGACACTGGATCCACCACAATCCTATTTGTTACATTGCAGGATGCACCCACAATTCATTTTTCCCTTTGAATAAATTGTAATAGTAACAACATAAAATATGGTTTTCATATTTGATTGTATATTACTATGTATTATATATAGGGAGGTTTGTTCTGTTTTTTTTTTTTAAATATCTTAATTGTTGTTGTATCTTTAATTTTCTGGTGTCTTGTTTTACCTTCATGGCCCAGTCACTTTTTCACAGTTTTTATACCATTTGAATGAATTTACTACTCCATGGTGACATTTTTCCTAATCCTACACCATAATTAATTATTTGTATTACTAAATATGAACGTATAACATTACAATATACATTATATAATAAATAATCAAACGTTTCATAAAGCAGAGCAACAAGATTATTTCAGAACTATTCGACTCGAGGACCTTGAGAATAGTCTGCATGGAAACAACAGAAGATTTGTCGCCACTGCTGGTCTTGGCCTTGACCTCCTCCTCATTTTTAACGCGTGGCTGTATGCTGCGGAATATGGTGACAATGAGGATGTTAATCGGGAACATGAGCAGAGCGCTTTCCACTGCAACCATGATCTGCTGCCAGGTGAGCTGAAAGGATCCTGTGGAAGCAACAGGACAAAATGTTTAGAATACAAAAGATGATGTATTTTAAATATACACAGTGATCCTGGAGGGATTTATAACTATTTACTGTTTAAATAATTAATAGTTCTAGGAAAATAATCAGTGAGAAATTGGTGTGATGGAGATGACTCAGCAATGATTACCATTTTTAACGGATTAAAGAATGACACATGGTCATTTTCAATAATTTATAATTATATATAACATTAACTGTGGCCTGCAGTGTGGATTGTAAACCATGGACCACACAGTCGCTCATATATGGACTGTATAATAGCACACTGAAACATGAAATGACGAAATGTGGATCAGGTCCAACTCTGACCTAGCTTCACGATGACAGGAGACTCTCCATCTTTGGGAATGTTCCAGAACATGATGTTGATGACCATGGTACACAGGAGCAGGCACATACAGCAGGAGATTCTCTGCACTCGGGTGAAGGGGCTGTGGCGTGGAGGATTCACAGCAGACATCCAAATGTGCTCGTCTCGGAACCCAGTGGACGTCCGAGCCTGGAATAAGTTGCTGGGGTGGACACAGGGAACGAGAGTGTGAGTTTCATTCTTAGAAATAAAGGAAAAACCATTAAACGTTTTTTAGATGTCCATCTAAAAAGAAACCACATACATAATGCTTTCGTGTACAAGCTTGCAAGCTTGAGTGTTTTCCTATTTCTAAGTACTAGAACTATTACCTCCTTAAAATCTCAGCTCGTTATTTATTGGTTTTGAACCATAATATGGTTTAACTACAGTTTTTACAGTTTACAGACAATCCAAAGACTCCATCTATTCAGTAGAAACCATCAATTAGAAACATAAAATGACACAAGCACAAAATATTAATAAGAAGTTCCTCTGTGGTTCTTTGGTATAGCTAGAAATGCCAACCAACATCTCCAAAATTCTACATAGGACCTTCCCAGTGTGAGTCTGTTATGGTCCTTAAAGCTTTTCTCTAGATACATTTCCTAAATCAAATAACTCAGTTTTTAATGTGATCTCATTACCCAAAACTGGTGATCTCGTTCTTCTTTGCAGGATTGAAGGTTCTTTTGCAAGGTGTATCTCCGCTGCCCTTCAGCCAGGTGTTGCACAGGAAATGCCAGAACTGACGAGTCTGCAAGTCCTGCACTGTCACCTTCTGCAAAAACCTGATGGGAAACAATTTGATCTAGTTAATCACTATAATTTGGCCTAAATTCCTACTGTTTTCCAAACCAAAAGAATGTAAGTTAAAGGACAATAGACGTTCAGTGCTTTAGAGAATCTTGTAGCTATATTCTTAATGTGTTAAAGGTATAATCTAAAAAGAGGAAGGAAGACATGTTCACCAGTCTGGGTCTCCTCCTGTGTTGTCATGCCAAAGTTTAATGTTCTGCAGCTCTCCCAGAGGGAATGGGGTGCTGAGTATGAACATGTCCACTCCTCCTTTCTCAAATGCAGGCTGGTCTGGGTAACCTAGGACATGGGTGTCACTCTCGCCATCGGTGCCCTCTACAGTCATCATAACCTGTTCAACACACACCCACACACACACACACACACACAATCTCAGTGTCTCATATGAAAAATATGTGGTGGTCTGATGGTCCCATCATATCGAACTGTGCCTAAAAACGACTTTTTCCTATATGACGTTTTTCTGGCATGACAAATGATTCGCACACACCTTGGCTGTGGTTCCTCCGTGTTTCCGGTTTCCTGTCTGTATATTCAGCAGGTAGTTATAATGAGCACATGGATGATTGTCCTCCAGCAGCATTATCTTGCGCTGAAAAGATACAGAAAGAAAATTTTCTCATCTCTCTCTCTCTCTCTCTCTCTCTCTCTCATAATATTAGAACATATGAGGATGGAAGTGGTCTGTACCGTTCTCAAGGCTTTCTTGTCAGCATACCACGCCCATATCACAAGCAGCAGATAGAGGAAAAAGAAGCCGCACAGGACAGAGACGACCACGTAATTTTGATTGACGGTGGCAAAGAGCGCAGCTGTTTGGGACAGGTCTATCGGATTGGGCATGACGAAGAAGGAGCTCCCATAGAAGGTGTTGTGGTTACATAAGCAGTGAGTCATTTTGGGTGATGTTTTAGGACCAACCTGTGTGAAAGAAGTTACACATTCTTATCCCTGATTCTATTATATTGTTACTCAGTTTGTAATTCTGTGCAATTTTTAAGAAATTGGTAATGACACACTCACCCAGCAGCCATCTCTGCTCCAATCGTTTAGGTCTACATCCCAGTACACACACTTGAAGTTCATGAGTGAGACGTTCATGGACACTGGAATGCTGGACGTGTAGTTGAACAGTGTGATGTTGACGTACATGGTCCCATTTGTGCTGTTCAACATCTCGGGGTGGATGATCCAGCGATAATTATCGGCTTCAGGTGTAGCAGTGAGAAAGATGAAATGAAAAGATCAAAAAAATCAAATCACACAGCACAGAAACACAAAACAACATTATTGATAAGTGCTTTTAGGAGGATTTTATAACATTCTGTCTAAAGACAACAGATGAAAAATAACCTTTGCCTAAGATTTTACAGTAATGTTTTATTAATGTGTGTTCCTGTTAAATAAAGCAAAAATAAATAAATAAATAAATAAAATATTTAACAATCAAACCTTGTGGTACAAATAACTGATCTGCTACCTTAAAAGGAAAAATCCACCCTGAACCATTTGCATATCAATCTTTAATTAACATGTGATCAATAATTAACATGTGATCTGTGGATATTGGACCTATAAGGTGTACATTAATGCTCTTAATATATCTTTGAAAATATAGTTATAGGTATTTTTATGAATATAGCTATTATTATAGATCTAGCATTAATTGTATTTGGCAACATACATTTTAAAAAACCTTGCTGCATCAAGTGCAATTTTATTAGTTTTCAATAACAGGGGTGGAAGCCATATTGTTCTATAAAGCCCTATGCTATTTTATACAGCAGTTGACTACCAATATACTAGACTTGATGTTGTATACTAGTACATTTGACAATGCAAATTAATTCCACACTTTTGTATTTCAAATTCCTTTCAGGCTTAAAGAAATGTTCTTATGCATAAAGGAGGTGGTGTAGATGTGAAAAAACCCACACAAGTCACTGCTCCTTAAGTAGAATCTGGCAACCCAGAACACTTTGCATATTCTGACTGGTAACTTAAGCAAGTGCATAACTCTGAATAAACGTAACTTGTTTGCTTAAAGTCTGATGAACTTCTTAGAGCCTGATGGCTAAATCATCTCAATGAATTGTATAGATATTTTTTTCAGAACACTGCATACCTTTGCCGGTCAGGACAGCACGATGACTCTGATTGTTTGATTTGTAAGTGGGAGACAGGATCACCAGAAGAGAGACATTTGTATATGGTATGGCAGTAACAATGACAGTTGAGTTTGGATCAGTGACGTTGAAGGACGTAATGAGAGCATAGCCATATTTCATAGACATGTTTGTATATGTTGGCTCAGGGGCATCTGAACGTGGCAGGAATATCTGCACAGAGACAAGATAACAATGCATTGCACTTGAAATTTACACATGTTGTTTTCCGAGATCATATGTTTCATTTTATGTGATTTTTTTTACTCCCAAAATTTTTTGAGATTTTTAATCTTATAATATATAAGCATGTATATATATAATATATATATTATAATCTTATCTTATTCTTATATTGTTTTTGATTCACAATGTAATTATTTTCATATAATTTCCATATATAATTCTTTTTTTTTACTACAATTCTTTTCACAATTCTTTTTTCACGATTTATGTCGTGCACATGTCATTATTCTCTCGCAAAATTCATGCTTCGCATGGGAATTATTGTTAAAAATGTTAATTAATTAAAATAAGTAATTTTTTTTACACATTATTTCATGTTACACCTGTGAATAATTCCTTTTTTTTTACATGCAGTTTTTTCATATGATTCAGCTTTCATATAATTCATCTATTTTTAACATATTTTCTCACAATTCAATTATTTATATTTAGATTTTTTTCCGATTTCTTTTTACCACAAGATTTTTTATTTTATTTTTTACCACAATTCATTTATTTTAATGTCACAGAATATTTTCTCACAGAATTCATGGTTCACCTGAAACTTTTTGTTAATAATAACAACAATAATAAACATAAAAATAAAAAACATATTAGTTATTGTTTCACATAATGTATGTTTCACAATAATTAATTTAATTATATTTTAATTTAATTAAGTTCTCATATAATTTATTTATTTTTTCATGATTCAATTATTTTCACAGGATTCATTTTATGATTTATTTTTTCACCCCATATATATTTTTTTGAATGTATTTTTTTGTAGATTTTTTAACATGATTCATTATTCGAATAATATTGCATGATGCACTTTCTTCACGTGTGTAAGTTCAGGGCATGAAATCACGTCATCCTCTGTAAAATGCATGTGACCTTTCTCTGAGCACGAGGCTTGTAATGTGATATGAAGGATCAGTATAAAGAGGTCACCAGGACTCACCTCGATGAAACTTGAGAGATTGCTGAGTTTGATATTAGACGATTTATCCGAGAGTGACAGACTGCAGACAGAGCCGCTGATGCTAAAGTTTGATTCTGCAGCCATTGGGTTTGTTTTATAACTGAACATCTGGACAGAGATGAGCAATAAACAAATACATCTTTAGAAATGAAAATGATTGAAATGATATTATAGTTTGGATTAGTTATTAGGTCTGCGAATGCTGCCATGTCTTTAGCAGATAGCTGAAAATCAGGCATAAAAGTCTGCGCTTTTTCTGTAAATGTCTGAACAAACCTGAACGTCCACAGGACCAGTTGGGAGCTGTGACTTTAACACATCGAAAGTGGGGAACTGGATGAAACCCTTGTCTATGCTCCCAAGTGACATGTTGTTCAGATTCGCTGGCACCTGTCTTTAATAGAGAGAAAAAACCCCAGATGAATATGATATGAAACTATTTCTATTTAAATGTTTTTATTACCAGTATATGGTGGTGTTCATATGCCTTCATAACACCGGCATAATCCCTGCGTAATCCCTTCATGACAACTGACCTAAATCTATTATCATTTATATAAACTCTTATTTCAATAAACACCAGGTGACATACAGACTGCCTACTTTAGTATTTACTTAAGGCGGTGTTCAAAAGGCTACATGACACTAGAAGAAAACTTTATTCCAGTATAGAATATATCAAAGTTGGATTTGGTTTAATTGATAAGTAGAAATCTAAAATACACCTACTGGGTTGCAAACAGCGTGCCTGAGACAAAATCCCAGGAGTACACTTGATTAGTGCTTTGTTTTGTCAGTATGTTTAATTGCTGATAAATCTGGACAGACAGAATGATCACCTCCTCAAGCTGTTTGAATCAAAGACACACACACAAACACACACACACACACACACACAAAGAACAGCACATATTGCTGGTTATGGAATATATAATATGCATCTCAATAAATCCTTTTTTGCATGCTTATTTATTGTTATTTTCTGTTATTGCTTACATGTTCTGCGTTGTCATCTGATTCACACTGCTCTATGATGTGCAAAATAAGGCCTCCGGTACAATTCACAGTGAGATCCTTATTCCCAGGATCTATTGTGCTAATTGCCTGTAGTGATTTTAGTATGGACCCTAAATATTTTTGCTGTGAGGTGAAAAGAGAAAAAAGTCAGATCTGATAAACGACTGCTTCCAATCGACTCAAGAGCTACTTGAAGGTGTGTCACCTTTGCATCGTGCAGCATCTCCACCGGTTCCTCTGCAATTTTCCTTAATATTTGCTTAGCATTCTGCAAAATACGTGACAAGATTAATATAAAAAAAATGATCCACATTTGCCTGATATGTATGTATAGATATATGCAATGACAGAGAAAAATTTTAACACTGACATCAAATAGTTTTGTCAAGTCTGATCCTGCTGTATCCATTTGTCCTAACCATCCAGTTACTGAAAAGAAAGAGAAAGATATTTTTAAAAATCTGTATACAGAATATACCATCTGATATTCTACTGTCATGTTACATAGATTTACTCAAGCTATCTGTGGCTCTCCGGACCCGAACGCTCCTCTGCACTCGTTTATGTTCAGCGTTTGGATCTGTAAGAGGACAGAGCACAGCATTTTGTTAGCTCAGTTTAAAGAACTGGATATTCCTTTTAGAAGAAACACTATGGATTTTGGTATTTCCAGTGACTTGAAATACATGAAAATGCATCATTTGAAATAAAATAAAATAAAATAAAATAAAATAAAATAATTTTTATTTTTTTATTTTTTTTTTTACCTTGGGTGCACAGGTAACCCAAGGTCATATTGCAGTAGGGCGTGGTCACCAGCTGGAATGGATCCATTGTCATGTAGGTGCACAAACGCGAACTCGCTCTATCAGCAGGTTGCGTAGTGTGAATTTCTGCACGTAGCACATAAGAAGAAACAGGACATTTACTCTTTCATTTAAAGAGAATAAATCAGAAATACATTCATGGCAGAAGTATTCAGACATTAAGTATTCAGGTTCAATTCCATACACCTCCTGCTTATTCAGCATATAATCCAGTACATAATAGTGAAATGAACAGGAAAATATCGGCAGGTACTGAAGTTAGTACAGCAACTTAAAACATTTGCATATATTTAGAACAAAGTGAAAACGTGATGTCACCCCGGGCTGGGCGAAATGATGACGTACTTTCAATATTGCGATAAATTCTGTCACTACACACTTTTCCGATATATTGTTGATATTGTTATATCTTAATTTGCTTTAATAATTATAAACTGACTGCTGAGTCGATGTTTAAATTGTGTACTTAATCTTTAAAATACTAAAAAGAAATATACAGTATTATACAATATTAAAAAATTTTCAGTTCATTTTACTATTAGTTTTTTTTATATAAATAAATAAGAAAAAATTTAAACATAAAAATGAAATGATATTTTTTAGACATTTACATATTTTTATTTTTTTATTAAAGTATCAAACATTTTAAAATTCAAGTATTGGACCGTTAAATATTGAATAATTTGTGACGGCTGCTAGATTAGTTATGCTGCATTTTTCAGATAATTGCCCCATAACTACACACACACACACACACACACACACACACACACACACACACACACTGAGTTTTTCTAGTTAATTTTGAATTGTAGATTTATTTGAAGATCAACACACATTTCATTTGGAACATTTTTGGACAAATTTTTACTGTTTTTACATTCTTTTCTAGATTCATTCTGTTTTTACATTCATTTTCTATTCAAAAAGCATAGGGGATGCAAACTTTTGCCCTCAGCTCTAAAAGTAGATGTGATGCTCTTGAATGTTCGGGACATTTAAACCGGTGTACAACACAATTACTGTAGCTGCTTTATAAATAAGAACCAACTACCATGTACGTATTACTGCAAGATCTGTCTTTATGATCAGATTAAACATCCTCAATGTGTCCTTTTCTAAATATGATGCAATCTGTAGCATTAGTATTAATCTCACATCCGCCTACTTAGTGGGTTGAATCTAATAATTTACCTATAAACCCTGATTACAAACCAAATCAGCCATTTTAACCTCCAGACCAGAACAAAACAGAGACTGATGATGCATTATAGAAGCAGCTCCTATAATAATGAACTTAGCCTTTCTTCTTCTTTCCATCAGCTTCGTATTTGAGCCACTCGCTCCCACTAGTACTAAAGTAAAGAGCTTGAATTTTTTTTTCCAGGTTTGTTTTTAAGACTTCCAGCAACTAGGTTCAAGATAAAAGTCATCTCCTCTGGTTTTGACATTTAATATCATTTATTTTAATCAGCTAATTAGCCTGAGACAGAGATAAGGGGCAGCTGAGACCAAAGGGATCACTGAAAACATCGAATTAAACACCACAGGCGTGTGTTTTCCCAATAAACTGCCGATAAATATGGGCTAATATCATTATCATGTTTTGTGTGAGACAAAAAAAGAACTTCAAATGTCAAACAGTGAAAGTCAAATTTATAATAATCCCAGCTACAGCTTTAACTGTTTTATCTTTCAATATTTCTTCCACATTTAGAGATCATAGTTTAAGAATTATTAAGGGAAAAGAGCCGACAAATTGAACAAGATTTTGTTTCTCTACTCACCCTGAATATTACATTCATCGTAAGATCCCATCAAACCTTCACCGATCCACCAGCCTAGAGATGTGATCTCGGGATCCTTGAACACTTTGGTAAAGGAATCTTTGATATCACAGTCCAGATACTTCAGAAGATTGCCTCCTTGAGTCTCGCAAGTTTCGCTCGCCTGTTCCCATGACTGTGGCTTCTTGACAAATTCATACGACACATCCCGAAACATGAAATTATTGATATTTTGGTTGTCGGATACATCTCTGGACGTCTTTGGAAACACGGCGTGAGCGGATAACAGCAAAGTTCCTGAAATCCAACAATAAACGCAGAGCTGCCTTAAGAAAGGCATCGTGGAAAGAGCTGAAAACGAGCAAACTTCACTTTCTGTCAAGATCTCAGAGACTGGAATACAGGGAGCTTCTGTCCACCTTAGGCAAATCGAGGCAACTCTCTTTGTGAAAACAGTGGATGTGAGCTAACTTCCTCATTTTCATTAGGGAAATGATAGGAGACACTCAAACTACATGCAAAGTCTGATTTCAGCTGAACTTCAGCTGCTTCAAAAATGGGGATTTTTAGATTGCTCAGACTGGGTGCTACAAAACAAAAAGATATACGCAGACTGCTTTTCGACTGAATTTAAGTGGAGAAAAGTAATTAACACACTGAATGATGGCCTACTTGGGCAAAAAAAAAAAGCATTTTAAAAAACAACAACAACAAATATGACATACAAGGTACAAAAAACTTCTGATCCTTTGCATTAACACATAATACATTATGATACACACAAAATATTAGGCCTCATTTTTAAGCTGTCAGTGAAAATCCACATTATCCTAGATGAAAAGCGTGAGTCTGTGTTAGGACTGGAACATATGAACATTCAGTACATTATCGTATCACTATAGTGAACACCACTACATTACAGTAAAGACTGGATTACAGTATAAACCCATATTATCCCTGCCCTTTTTTCGGGTTTAAATGACCTTAGAATAGAATTGTATCATATGGTATGTGAGACACAGTATAGAAATACACACTACAGTACACTTTCTATACACTATGGTTTACTTCATACTCTATACAATGTGCATTATGCCTCTAATGGCTTTATTATGTGTAATACTGTAGATACAACTTAATATATTACAATAAGCAAGGCATCTTGTAAATGTTTTATAGTGGACTCTTTGTTTATTTATTTTTAATTGCTGTATTTTAACTTTCAGTTTAAATTCCTTCAATAAGTGTTATGTTTAAAATGCTTTCTGAGAGTTCAGTGAATTTCTGTATACAATTACTATAAAGTATCTCTTATCTAATTTTATTTTTTCTTATCTTATCTTATCTTATCTTATCTTATCTTATCTTATCTTATCTTATCTTATCTTATCTTATCTTATCTTATCTTATTTACATGCTACTCTAAGGAACATTATGAAACACATAATAAAATGTCACAATTCCCACATCACAATATAAAGAGAGAGTGTAATAATGAAAGAATGAAATGATTTGAATGTATTTTTTTTTATTCTTATTTTTAACAAGAGTGTTCCAGCACTCCCTCCAGCCTCGACTGCACGGCATGTGACGTGGGTGATGTCTAAGTCAGGAAGTAAAATTTTGAAGTTAAATTTTGTGTGCGTGTGTGCGCTTGTGTTTGTGGTGTCTGTCTGTGTGATTTTACCCTGTTCTCAGATCATTTCTTCATTCTAAGAGCTGTATTTTTTTTAAAAACTGATTGTCGCTTAGGAGCACAAATTGCTTACGTAGTGAATTCAGATATATCACCCTGTTTAAGCTTTTTTTTTTGTCATTAATATAACAAACTACCTGATAAATGAGACATTACTGAAATCCTCAAGCTGTTTATCTACATGGGAAGGAAACATGTTTCATGTTTCATCACATTCTTAACCTACCTTTTTTTTTGAGACCATTTTTTAATTTTTGGTCATTTGAGACGGCACATTTTCCTTAGATTAGGCCTTTTTTAATAACATATCCCTGATGGTATTAAATCTTTCAGAAGAATGTAATAACTTTGTCCAAAGATTCTTCATCATCATCATATATACTGTAATTATTAGACAATAACAAACTACACATAATTAATGTCTAGTGTGACTGTCCTATCTTTTTTTTTTTTTTTAAATAATAGTTCCAGGTATACTTTGTAGAGTTTTATAAGGTAATAAATCATTGAATTTTACTCAGCATCAGCCACTGTGTTGCTGGACACTCAGGCAAAACCCCAAAAAACGTCATTATATTTTTGTTCCTGAAAAGTGGGCTGTTATGTAATATATGTCTTTTCACTGACATACAAACACACTTCTGTAACATCTTCTTGCATCTACAGACATTAAGAGAGTAATTATTCTTTGGCACTTCGGTTCTCTGGAGCAGTCGCGTCGTGTGTGTGTTTGCATCACGCCAAGAAAAAAGGACATCAGCCGTGACCATAGTGAAGCAACTGTTGTGGTTCATCAATTTCAGAAAGGGTTAAAAACGGTTTAAGACAGTTGCCAATTTGAGACAGTTACCTCTTGCCAATCTTCCCAGCAAATACTTCATTTAATTCTCAGAGATAAGAAGAAAAAAAACAAGAGCTACATTATGTGACCTACAGGCTTCACATTAATTGTTTAGTTTTACACATGCAGAAATCAGAAAGATGGGAAATTATGCTTTTCAGGACAGGGATGTTAGAAAGAAGTCTCTTTTCTCCAGAAAGAATTTGGCAGCATGGTTTACAAAATTGCACCAAAACCACAAAGACCACAAAAGGTCTGGAACAATATTCTTTGGATTGATGAGACCAATGTGGAAATGTTTGGTCATCATGCACAGTGCTGTGTTTAGTGAAATCCACATGCAGTGTATCACCACAATCACCTCAAACCAACTGTCAAGCATGTTGGTGAAAAGGTGATGAATTGGGCATGTTTTGCAGCCAAATGACCTGGGAAACAGGATCAGCCACAGGACCTGGGAAACCTGCAGTCATTGAAACAAGAATGAACTCCATTTTGAACATGAATATTTTTGAGGCAAATATTTGACCATCTGTCCAGCAGCTTAAGCTGAGCCGGAATCAGGTGATGCAACAGGACAATGAGCCCAAACACACCAGCAAATTGACATCTGAATAGCTAATGGAGAAAAAATCAAGGTGTTGGTTTGACCAAGTCACAATCCAGACCTCAACCACATTGAGATGCTGTGGTGGGATCTTAAGAGAGCTGTGCTGTGATGGGGGGATTCACACATGATTTGGGGGACTGACGAACTCTTACAGAAAACGTTTACTTCAAGTTATTATTGTTAAATGTGGATTTACGTGTTTATTGAAGGGTGCACATATTTTTTTCCCACCTGCTTTCTGAATGCTGTTTTTTTTCCGGATTCAAAGACTAGATCTTGAAATACATCATATACGCAAACTATATCATAATTGTTGTTTAGACCCTGATTAATAGAAACAAAGAATTGAATGAGGGTGTTCTTTCTTTTTCCTATCATTTGCTCAGTTCAAAGAAGTCCAACAAGGGTGTAGTTTCTTATAAATAAAGACCAAAAAATTACATACTGCATTATTAATTTCTTTATTTACACATGTTTAATGCAAAACGCCACTTTTCTATATTTATAAGAGAAACAAAGTTGATCAGTGTAATGTTGATTAACACCAACTGTATAATAAAGCACTCCCTACTTCATTACGCCACGCTTTATAAGTGGCTCTAAACATCGCGAGAACTCGCGAGAGTTGTGTAGAATGACGTGGATACGCCTCCAGTGTTTACAACGTGAACAGTTATGGCGGGACAGCTAAAGGTAACTTAGCATGTAGCATTAAAACAACCACAACACCACAGTAATATCAGAAATCAAGTGCTACAAATACTATAAAACTATATACAAAGACTGTATAGCATGATGTGTTTAACCCGTGACCTTTAACAAATTAAAATGAATAGTACAAATGACAAAAAGGTCTCGGATGTTAAATGTCTTCTCTTGTGTTAATTAATCTCTAATTTTAATCAATCACTTTTGCAATTCCGGGACTATAAACTATGTATTCAGACAAATTGTGAACAATTTTGTCTCACACGCAGACATTAGTGAACTGATTTCCTTCGACCATGCGATTGCAACGCTTCTGCGAGTTCTACCTTGTACGCATGCGCAGTATTTGATTTGGCTGTTGTTATCGCGATACCGGTCATTTGCAAGAGCGATATCTTAGTTTGTATGTAAATACGTTTTAAAAATCAAATCACATTTGTGACATTAAGAGATAATCCTGGGTAGTTGCACGTTTACGATCAATCCCAACATTCATGTGATCAAAGAAATGTGAATACTTTTGGTTTTATTACCTGGATGGTTGTAAGCTGTCAGATTTTCCTAAAGTCATCCAGGGTGTATTCCTCACTGTCTCACTGTCTCATGAACAGTGTTCCAGGGATGCCCTCTGTGTTCCACCATGACCTTAACCAGGATAAAGCACTCATTGAAGAAGGTCACTAATAAATGAATGATGTAGTGACACACACCTGAGGCCACTGAGCTGTAGAAAGAAATCCCTTTCAAAAGGACATATTAGAGGATGGTGTCTAACTTTTAAAGTAAATGCTTTATGCAATTGATTGTCAGTTTCCTATTATTACTTTCCCTGCTTCCTTTCTCCAGTTTACCAGTCATAAAAACCAAGCCTGAGACACAGTAACGTGAACATGAACTGCTCTGTTGACTCAGGTCAAGTGTAATCTTCATGTCAGTTTGGTCATCATGGCTCCTGATTTTCCATCACAGGAGCGTCTTAAGGACGCTGTAAAGATCCTGGGATGTGGCAGCACCTTATTCATGGGATACCTCACTGCGACCGGGGACGAGCGCTTCTATTCTACCGCCCTCATGCCCGTGCTGCAAAGACTTGTGGGAGCAGAAACGGCTCATGTCATGGCTGTGCGCTTCCTCAGCTTGGGCCTGGTGCCTAGAAATCGCTACAAGGATCCTGCATCATTGGTGAGTGTACAACATTTTCACACGTATCTCAGTTCACATTAACACATTAGCTGTATTGTTGTTGTCTATTGCTATGAATGACTTTATACTAGCTTTCTGATGTGCTTTTAACAGCTTAATGCTTAGCTTGTTTTCTGCATCACATATCACTGGATTGAATAGTTGTCTAATGTAAATTATTTCAGTGTGACATACATGATGTTACATTTTCTACTAAGCCTTAGCGATATTAATCTAAAATGTTATCGTGTGGTAATCCAGGAGGTAAATGTGCTGGGACGGAGGTTCGGGAATCCTCTTGGGATTGCAGCAGGCTTTGATAAGCACAGTGAGGCGGTGGATGCTCTGTATCGCCTCGGCTTTGGCTTTGTCGAGGTAGGCACGGTCACCCCAAAACCACAGGAGGGAAATCCAAAACCCCGTGTGTTCAGACTCCAGGCTGACCAGGCCGTTATTAACAGGTACAAAAACATCTAAACAGAGAACTTGGACATTTCTGGACTTGTACATTTTTAGTCATTCTGTTTTTGCTAGTGATCTGCAGTCTTATATTATATTTTTTATATTTTCTAGATATTTTTTTTCCCTGCCCATCTAGGTAAATTCGATTTCTTCTATTTTTTATTTTTATTTTTGACATGGACAGTCAGTTCACTGCTTGTACTGTGTATGGTGTATGTGACCAATAAAATTTCTGTTTGAAACTAAAAAAAGGTCTAAAGGAACAATATCTAATGTTCCTTAATGGTCTATTTTTAAATAGTAACTAAAGAGCTGAAGCTTAAGCATGTCAGAAAAGTAATATGTCGACGCAGAAGTATGCAGAATGTAAATAAATCATTTCGGTAAACAGACAAACAAAACATTTTCATGTAGACGTGCGTGGCTTCTTTGAGACGCTCAGGTTGTTTTCTGTCACACCTTTAAGTTGCTTTGGGTAAAAGTGTAAAAGTGGCAGAAGGAATAGGTGGAAGGCATGCTGAATTTGAAATGGGGAAGGTAGAACCGTGAAGCGTCATGGTAACATCAAGGTGGAAGAGGATGACGAAACCTGATGGGGGGGTTCATTGAAATTATATAGCTTCTTATTTTTAGTCTTTTGATCAGGTGATCAAGTTGATTTGGGACACAAGTGCAGAAGCCTTTCTTAAAAATTGCCTGAAACCTTTCTTAAAGTCAGATTGGCCTATTTTATATGCTCACAAACACTCATAAACAAAATGAGTGTAGGATTTATGTAAATGAGATGCAAGCTATTTGAATAGTCGCAGACATCACTGAGAAACAGGCATGAATCGGAAAATCTGATGCGCAGATACGTCCTGGGCTATGAAACGAATGAAAAATTCACATCCCTTTGGTCTGTGAATAGCTTCGATGCACAACAGACACAGTCATCAGCTATTGTAGTAACTAATAGACATTGATAAAGTCAAGCCGAGCCTGCGCTATTGACGTAAACCAGTGCGGTGTGTACACACTCCAGGTTTTGAATGGCAAATTCTTGCTTTGTTAGGCATACTGCATAAGATTGGAAAAAGGTGCCCTTAGACTTGTGACCGTCATGAATTCTGAAGTGACGATGATCACGCAAAAACACCTTTTTTATTTATTAGGTAATATTTTAATTAGCAGGACCGCTGTGTGAGAACTTGGTTATTTGGTTTACTACATTGTAACTTTAAGGTTATAGTTGGAGAAATCTTTTTCGGAGCAAAAATTTGCATATATATAAATATTCTAAAATGGGCAGAATTTAATTTTTGGTTTAAGTTATAAAGGTTTTTTTGTGTGTCTTATGAGGGGTAATAATGCAAAGCTAAATAATCAAATAGTAGGTCATTTTTGTTAGCTTTCTTTTTTTAAGCTAAACTAAATATGAAATATTGTGTATATAATACACAGTTTCCAAATTATATTTTATTAAACTAAACATATTGATTGTTTTTATAGATATACCATAACTTGGTTTTATGTTTTATTTATTCTTTAGTGTTTATTAACTACCAATCTGGCAACCCAACATACATATGTGATTTTTTATTTTGTGGATATTGTTCTTTAGTATATTTATTGCTTTAGACAGACTGCATTATCAAACCAGCTGTAAAAAAAATATATTGGCACCCCTCATCATCTTGCTGTAGAAAATTGTATTTCATTAAAATAAAAAACATGCTCAACAGCAACGCAAGTCTACACAGCCACCTCCTTCACAGTGCTTCCTGACATTAAATATAGCTTTCAGCTTTACAGTTTATTTGCCTCGACTCAATTGGCAGGGGGGGAAAAAGAGTAGTTTGCATTGTATTTGTTGCTATGGAAACGGTAATCGATGAGTCTTAATGACTGAGCAAAACGTCCGTGGTCTGTTTGCTTTGCTCAGATTTGGAAATATTATCGCTTTTGAGGTGAACGGAAAAAACGTCAACTGGTTTATAGATTAATACACCCTTTGATAAAGTGCTGAGTCAGACGCTTACAAGCGCAGGAGAGGGGCACAGGAGGAAAGCTGCCTTTATGAGCAGAAACGATTGCTTTGAGAAATGCTCGGAGGGACAGAGTCAGTTATGGTCTTATTTTAGATATGATTCTGTATTAGTGTGGCTTGTTTTCTGTGTTTAGTTTATTACATTAGAAATAAAACATGAGTGTTGAAGAAAATAATTTGCTATCGTTATTAATTGCACCCTGAAGCTGAGCTTTTCATCTCTCTCTCTCTCTCTCTCTCTCTCTGTGTGTGTGTATATATATATATATATATCACACACAGAGAGAGCGAGAGCCATATCATTCATTCCTGTTGTCTAGTATATAAGTATAAGTTTATATAATATAAGTATGTTTTAGAATTAGAATTATCCATTATGTGCCTTCCCCATCCCATTAAAGAATGTTAATAATCTTATACCACAATAATATATCAACAATTAAATTAAAGAATGTTGTTTTTATCCATTTATTGTTACTTTTAAATATTACAGTTCTTCCTTCACCAGCCTTTTTTTTGTGCCTCTCTATGAACTTGCTGGCTGTAATAAAGCACAGTCAGTGGAGACTCCTTTAATAGATGCTAAATAAATGTCTCCTTACAGAAAACATCACTATATCTGCGATTATACATTTATGCATAAAAAGAGTCAGTAGCTACCATTTCATTGTTCAGTTCTGCTTTTTTTTCTTGCATTATTAGCAAAACTAAACGTCATGAATTATTACTAAACTAATCATGTCCACTGTTCTTATTGTTAATATAACTTCGTAGGTGTTATTTATATATTGGTGCTTATTCACCCCCAATCTGGCAACCAAACATAAAATTAGAATATTTTTGCCTGTTGTCTACAATTATAATAAATTTTTCCCCCTGCTTTCTTAAGAACTCACAACTTTCTGTTAAATGTCCTAAAAATATATTTTTACTTCTTTTTTTTTTTTTTTTTTTAAAGAAAAATATATTTTTACGTAAGAAGTCAAATAAACAACACATCGTTCATTTGTTTATTATTATGTGACGTGTGCACAATGCAAGTCCTTGTGAATGAGCCGTTACTATGGAAACGATACTGAAACCTGGGATAAAATCGTTGAAAAGAGCTGCTGTTAGAGAGAATTAATCAACACCTCCACCTTGGTATAAAAAGACACAAGTGCATATAATTATCTTGTTCCTGTGTTGACTGGAATAAAGTTAGTGATGATGACATGATGATCTGTGTGTGTGTGTGTGTGTGTGTTTCAGATACGGTTTTAACAGCTGTGGCATTGTAGCTGTTCAGGAGAGATTAAAAGCCAGGGAAGGAGTTCAGTCTAAACTCACGAAAGGTACAGGACATCCTGAGATGCAGAGCAGTTTCTTTTCCTGTTACTTCAGTCTCCATAAGCAATAAAGAGTTATTTATCAATTTCACTGAAGGGATCAATAAAGGATTCTGATTCTGAGTCCGTTATGATCTCAGCAGGCAAACCGCTAGGCATCAACCTGGGGAAGAACAAGCTGTCCACAGATGCCGTGGCTGATTATCTGGAGGGAGTGAGGACGCTTGGCCCCCTCGCTGACTACCTGGTCGTGAACGTGAGCAGCCCGAACACTCCAGGCCTCAGAGACCTGCAGGGGAAGAAAGAACTGCGCCATCTCCTGGAGCAGGTAGAACACAGCTTGGGTTACTGGATGCAAAAATGTCTGGCCCTGTCTGTGAAGGCTTTACACGTTAGCATGACTAAGTCTAACCAAGTCTAACTTTTTTTTTTTGCTGACACTTTTTTTGTACTTAGGATTTTTTTTGTTGTGCAGTGACATCAGAAATTTGCAAGTAGAACAACATAGACTAAAAAAACCATGACAAAGGAGGAGTGTATGAGCGTCTAGAGCCGAAAAGCAAATGTTCTCATGTCTTTGCTTAAAAACTCCCAATCTGCGTCAAATACGCTCGGAACTGCATCTGGACTTTGCTCTTATGTAAAACAAATCCATGGCAGAATCAATAATGTAAGCGAATATCGTCCACATACAGTACAAAACAAAGAAATCAGATTAGATAAATCGGATCAATCAGATTCATTCTGCTGTGTGAACATTAGGCTGGTTATAAAGTTGAGATCTTATGTTGTGTAACAAGCCGGGATTGTCAACTGGGATTTGTTGTTGGATTACACTGGGTCACGGGTGTGTGTGTGTGTGTGTGTGTGTGTGTGTGTGTTGAATACAAACTTAGGTACTGAAAACGAGAGATACTCTGCAGGGGGTGAATCGGCCACCGGTAATGGTTAAGATTGCTCCAGATCTCTCCCAGCAGGACAAGCGGGACATTGCAGAGGTCGTCACAGAGGTGATACATACAGCATCTTTCTTTTCAGCTTCATTAATAACTGTTATTTTATAATGTTAATTTTATATTACAATTATGTTACATAAACCACTGGACAGTCATGTTGATTGTCTGTATGTTTTTGGGTTTTTTTTGTTTTTTTTGTTTTTTAAATCATGTTTCTAAAAAAGTAAAGCAAATAGTTCAAGTGTATTATACAACACCACTTATGCCTCCTGGTGGTCCAGCGGCAGGATCCCAAGCTTTCATTGCATTGCCGTGGCCCGGGTTTGATTCTTGGGCATGGAGGTAACCCAGCCACTGAGAAGTGAACTCTCAGTGTTGGTCCCAAGCCTGGATAAAATGGGTGGGTTGCGTCAGGAAGGTCATCTGGTGTAAAAGCCGTGCCGAATCAAATATACAGACCAAATGATCCGCTGTGGTGACCCCGAACAGGGAGCAGCCGAAAGAACAACATTATACCACAGTGCTTTCGAATTCTTGAATCTGATTGGTCGACTCAATAGATTGGTAATTCAAATCATTCTAATATGTTATATGTTTCTGTGGTAACATCGTACACAGGGACTTGTACAGCAGAGCTTTTACATAAACAGACATGTAAATGGTCTTATGGTGAAGATTCAGAGGTAAAGCTGTAACTGAATTTTACAACATGAGAGTTTTTGTCTTATTTACTTCGAGAGAGAAAAAAGAGGCTGAGAAGAGAACACCACATGACAGAAATCAGTAGAGGACATCCCATAATACTGCATATAGTTATAAACAGTTATTTAATAAATTAGTTGTTGGCTTTGGAAAGCTACTCAGGTGGAGTAGATGATGTATAAAGCGTGTGGGAATGTGCTGTTATAGCTAAATAAATCCTGTATTGTAATTCTGCTTCGTATCAGGCTACATCACACCTAATCATCATTTTCCTGTAACACTTTACATATTGCTGTTCTCATGTCTGAATGATGGCTTTCATGTTTGTTTGTGTGTTAGCTCGGTGTGGACGGGTTAATCGTCTCCAACACTACGGTGTCCAGGCCGGAGACCCTGCAGGACCCCAACAGGAACGAGGCGGGGGGTCTGAGCGGCCAGCCGCTTAAAGAACTGTCCACTCGCACAGTACGGGAGATGTACACCTTAACCAAAGGTAAAAATAAATAAATAAACAAAGGCATCCATCAGCAATAAAGAAAGTTTCTGCTTATAGACGTATACATAAATGTATTTATGCACACCAATAACACTTTGTTTTTTATTGTCTGATTATGTCTGATATTTACAATAAATCCTTTGCTACATATCTGAGTGATCATCATGCTGAAAGATCAACATGTGCTAAAGCATCTTTCATCTACATGCTTTTGCTCTACAAACATTTAGCGAAGCATACTTGATACGAAATGGGAACTTAGGATGTGTTCAAGTCACGTCAGAAAAAACGTATTTAAAAGTTGAAAGCATCGGAGCCATAATTACGAGCTGGAAACTCAGGAGTTTCTTTAAGCCCCGAGTTTCCGAGCTGGGGGCGTGTCAGTAAGAAAACATGGCTGAATCGACAGTGGCAGTGTCTATAGTTGGTGGTAAATTTGCTGAATGTTTACTTGCCTCTGAAGCAGATTTCACTTATGTGTTTGGCATAGTTTATGCAGCAAGTTATTGAAATACAAACAAACTTGGCGTTTTAGAGAGATAATAAAAGTTAAATATTTAAAATAATAAAAATAGAAAAATAAAATAATAAAATAAAATAAAATAATAAAAATAGAAAAATAAAAATAAAATAGAAAATACTTCATAGGTCTGACAGTATATAAGATGTTTTCTGTTTCTTAAGATGTTTAATGTTCTTGGGTTTGGTTTTTACAGTGTATTATTTTGTGTTATAGGGAAGGTGCCCATCGTCGGTGTAGGCGGCGTGGCTAGCGGACAGGATGCCCTGGATAAGATCCGTGCCGGAGCATCTCTTGTTCAGCTCTACACAGCACTGGTGTATCAGGGTCCTCCAGTCATAACCAAGATCAAAAGGGAACTGCACGAGCTCTTAACGTGAGCACACACTTTTTCATGAGTAGTTGGGTTTTTTTGTTTTTGTTTTGTTTTTTTTTTAAATAAAATATCTAATTATTTTTTTATTGTGTAAGATTTATTTTTATTTCTTGTTATTTATTTATAATTTTTTTAACATGCAAGTTTTATTATTATTATTATTATTATTATTATTAATAAAATAAATTTAATTTTAAATTATTAATAATAATTATTAATAGTACAAGTCTTTTCATATTATGTATTTTATCTATAAATAAATATTATGTAAATATTCTGTATCTCTTACAGGGAACAAGGATTCAGCAGTGTATCAGAAGCAGTAGGTGCTGATCATAGGACTGATGGTGTGGCGTCGTCACAAACAGGACGATCAACAGTGAATTAGGCCCAGCTAAAACACAGCTCATGTGCAACTCTCCAGCTCCATGCAGAGCCTCAGACTGGTGTTAGATGGTGGAGTCTGGTTTCCAGCGCCAGATCTTCTTCTTTACATGACCCGATTTGGGGCTTCAGAGAACCGACGCATGACCCTGAGCTGCATTCTGATGCTGGACAGTGGAATTAGAAAAATTGATGGGATACAAGGTGATGTGATGAAACTCAAGTCAAGCATCAGTATTGTGACTCAAGACAGAGAGAAACAGTGTTGTGATGGACAGAGACTTAATCCTGACAAGTAAACAAGCTGAAGATGGAGCAGATTTTGTAAAGATTTAGTGATGTGACTTGTCAGATTTTAATAATGTAATAATAATAAATATCACTTAAACAACAAGCACCCTATGAGTTTTCCATTTAAATGTTTCATAAAATTTACACTGAATCTCTAAACAGGATAGTTTTTGGAATAAAATTAGGCAGGGATGCCAGATCCACTTTAAATGTGTACTTAAAAGGAAAACTAAACCGAGCAACATAAATATCAATCTGTTAAAGATTTTTGTAAATAAAAGTGAATTTATTTTTACTTTATTTCCCAGTCTCCCTACATTACCTACAGCGCTGTTTGACAGTGAGTGATGCAGCAGTGCTTTAGCAGCAGTGCTTTTTTTGTCCGGTGCATCACCTATTAACCTTTTCGTACTAATATCACTACCACCATCACACTCATCAATCACCTCAATATTATGAACTGTGCTAGCAATAACGGTGTCCCCCTTAACGCCAGAATGCCTTCTCATGTAAATAACACTAATAATAAAACATCGGCTAGCACCAGAATCGCTACACAAACTCAGTAGGTTAGAATTGATTCTCGAAGATAACAACTTGGCGTATTTATAGTCAATAAACTTTTTATATAGGTTCTGTCTCCAGCATGAGTCAAGGTTTATAGGTTTATTCCATGTTATAAAGAACGTAGTCGTGCACTTACTTAAAATATTATGACCTTTCAGAAACCGAACAGCTGCCTCAATTATGATTGAAATATGCTTTTCACATCCAAAAAGCAGGGTGAAAAAAATATTCCTTTAACATCCAACTCTTCTGTATGAAGCGTCTGTGATGCTGAGGGAGCGTGTGGATGTGAATCGCTTTTAAATTAGATTCCGCATCTTTTGAATTTTTCAACGTAGTTCCAAGGATCACAAAGATGCCAGAAAGTCATCTGCAAGGTTTCTAGTTCCATGTTATGAAGTACACAGAAGTGCACTGGTTGACTATTCAGTCGTTTCAGAAACTGAAATTTTCTTAAATAGATTCCACCAAAATAACAATAAATCCCACTCTCTTTCTCAGTGATTTGTCCTTGTGGTCTACACAAAGTCTCAACCGGACGCCATAGTTGCGTCATCTTTCAGATCGGAATTGTAAAGACATTTTGAAGATTGTGTCTTATCTTTTCTTTTCTTCTCTGAGATGTAGAGAGCCCTTTGGACCAAGTCCCCCCGGTCACTTCATGGAGCTCTTTATTTATTATTTATCTGCCTCCCCTAGTCCTGCCTTTTATATTCCCTGGATTGGATTGACAGATTGACTGATTGTTGGTTGTTTTTTTCCCCCCTCTCTTCAGCAGGACACACAGAAGTAGCATTCTCCAAACATTCATAACACTCGCTCACCATCACCCCTGCTTCACACACAAAGGAATGTGAATTGCTTTAAAATGATTTTGAGTGTCTTGTGAAGATTGAGTGGCTTCATTGATTTCAGAAAGCATTCCTTCCTTTTTCAGTTCTGGGTTCAAATGGTCAGTGTTTAAGGTATCAGACTACTGATCAGAAGCTCTGGTGTTCCATTCTAGCACTGCTATGCTGCCTTTAAGCAAGACCCTTAACCCTCAACTGCTCAATTGTAAGGAATTATTCCCTTATCTTGAGTGACTTACATTGATCTCATTTATACAGTTGAGCGTTAAGGGCCTTACTTAAGGACCCAGCAGTAGCAGGTTGGTAGTCCTGGGATTTGAACTCACAACTGTTTTATCACTTTATAACTGTTTTATTATTTTAAAGTGTTTTTTATCAATCAGTGTTTGGCTGATCAATAAAGATGAGCACAACATGGAGCTTGGTGTATTGGTACAGGATTGCCAATCAGTTACAGGGCTAAATAAAGGATAAATAAAAATCATATTTAATTAAAAAACAGCTATTAATTAATTAATTGTCTGTACTGCATAGCCGATCTATTCTTGGGTCATGGGGGAGGCGTCATCGGGCATCAAAGCAGGATACACCTTGGACGGAGTGCCAACCCATCACAGGGCACACTCGCACTCGATTATTATTATTATTATTATTGTTATTATTATTATTATTATTGTCAATTATGTGGAGCATTCTGCTTATTATGGTTTTATTTTAAATCATTAAAAGAGCAGGATAGTGTACTGTTTATCATTTGAGCATGGAGGCTGTCCACTGATGTATTCTCAAGATTTTTCACTAGGATTTTGTAGGTAGTCAAGTCTCCATGTCATTGTGTGCAAGTAATTGTGACCCTTGTTTTGCAGACGTACTGAGATTTTTCCTGGGGTGTCAGTGTTTCTATCAGACTGTGACTGACACTTATGATCTCTGAGTAAATTGCAGTGTGCATCAGCTGTCAAGCTCTTGCTCTCTCCCTGGGCCCTGACTAATCTGTATCTGAAAAATGAACAACAACAGACCAGTGTCATTTAACCCGAACATTGACATTCAACCCAGATGAACACATTCGACCTTCCATCGTGCAATTATCTTTTAGAATTCTCGATTCTGATTGGTCAGAAGTTTTTGATTCAACAGAAGTGACTAGCTAATTTAAGCAAATATTTATATCTTGTTCTAAGTTATCATTTCTATAGTAGAAGCCTTTATTATTGCCACACGCTACAGCACAGTGGAAATTCTTTGCCTATTTTCGCATATGCCTCTGCGCTCTGAGCCAAACCTTCCTTGGGGACAGCTATGACACAACTAGAGCAGAGGGGGTAAGGGACATTGCTTAAGGGCCCAACAGTGGTAGCTTGGCAGTGCTAGGGCTTGAACCCAGACTTTTCAATCAAATAGAAAAAGCTCAGAGATATTTTAACATTTTTTTAAACTTAAAATATTAGTATACACACTAAAAGCCACTTTTTGATCACAAGTCATAAGCCAAGGTATTTATAAAATCAAATGTCAAATGATTTCTAAGGACCTACCATAGATAGATAGATAGATACATACATACATACATACATACAGTGTGTGTGTAGAATACAATATATATACTGTATACTACTTACTGTATATTATATACTACATATATATACACACACACACACACACACACACACACACACACATCACATCAAATGTTCCTGTTTGTGGATCATTTTATCTGAATGTTTTGATTTGGCACAGGTTTTATGTTGTCTTTATTTGTATATACATTACTGTACAATGAAATTTTGTCTTTGCATATCCCATCCTTGTGGGTTGGGGTCAGAGCGCAGGGTCAGCCATGATGTAGCACCCCTGGAGCATGGTGGTTAGGGGCCTTGCTCAAGGGCCCAGTGGTGGCAGCTTGGTGGTGCTGGGGCTTGAACCCTGATCTTCTGCTAAACAACTACTTGTGCTACCACCGCCCACGCCAGATGCCCTTTCTGACACAACCCTCCCATTTTAACCCAGGCTTGGGACCAGCACTGAGAGTTAATTCTTCACTGGCTAGGTTAGCTCCCTGTGTTAAAGCTGTGGCAATGACCGTGTGGGATCCTGCTGCTGAACCACCAGGAGGCTCTATGTCACATATATATTAAAGCACAGTAAAGTACTTTTCTTAGTATATTCCAGCCTCGGAAGTTGGGGTCAGTGTGCAGGGTCAGCCGTTATACAGGACTTTGCTGAGGGGAATAACAGCCCCGACCTTCCAATCAACAATCGAAAGCCATAACCACTTGAGCTACCACTGCTCCAAGAGAAAGTTTAGGGAACAAAGGTTTATAGTTGCTATAATTTGAGTTATATAAAGAGCTGTAATAATAGAGGAAGTACATCATTCCAGTCATTGTTATAGGAACATGATCATCTTCAAGGTGGAAACAGAAACTCCACCTCATGTTGAGCCGTGCCACACCACCTATTAATTGATTACTGCTATTTTTTAAATTGCACTGTGATAAGTAAGCAAGCATTTTGAAATGGAAATGATTTCCTCCTTCCTGATCAGTATTAGATCCTCATTAAATGAAGCACATTGAACACTCTCTCTAAAAGGTGAGCTGATGAAACACTGAGTACCGACTGTAACTTTCATGTTTCTGAAGCTTGTGTACATCTAATTGTAGAAAACCTATCAGTGATGCTGGGGCTGTGGGCGGAGCATCTGAAGCTGTTAGTAGAGTTGTCCTACAGGGGAAAAAAACAGTAAATGTCATTACTTTCCCTGGGTGACATTTGCCAACAGAGTTCCTCACCATTATAGATCTTGTCAGTGTAAAGATATTCAATAAAATTACTCAGACAAGCCTTTGTGTGAACATGAACTCACTGAGAAAAAGGATGTGACGAAGTCCAAGTCAAAGAGTCATGATGCCTCATACTGAGAAGGTGACGTGGTGTCTTTGACACAGAGAACAGAAAATCGAACTTATTGTACTTTTATTGTGGAGTGAAGTTTGCTGTGTACCCAAACCAGGTTAAATCTTTGCTAGCCAATTTATTCATGTGTCCTGTGCACAGCCTAAGGCGACATTCAGGTCTGCTGTTTCCTCATGGGTGAAATCCGCCCTGGCCTCCTCTGCCATGGTCTCCTCAGAGGTGGACAGAGATCAGAGGCAGTTAGGAGCAGAAATGTCAAATACAACCCCATCTAACTGGTTTCATCCACCTGGGTTTAAGTAAAAAAATAAGATGATGAAAAATGAATGACCTGTAATATCATAAATACATGGCACCCTAATGATTTGCACTTTTCCAGAACAGTCTATCATACTTACTTTAGATGATGATCACCTGTAGATTTGTTGAGAGCTGCTGCCGAAACCTTAAACACTGTCCTGCACTCAGGAGACTTTTTAAATTATATCAAATTACTCTCACACCTTAGGCTCATTATTAGTTGTTTACTGCATCTTGCCTGTTGTCTTGTACTGTATATTTTTGAGCAATTTGAAGCGTTTATGTTTCTGTAGTATTTCTAAGTGATTTGGTAATGATTGCTGAGGCCCACAGTTGCGTGATTTGTGTCTCAGATGTGGATCTGTGGCAGGAGAAGACACAGCCTGAGGACTCTGGAGCAGATGCAAGCCGCACCGCCTTAACTGCTGCCATAATTACACTGCATCATTTAACTCACATACTTCTACACTGTGTTATATCAGGAGCACAATTTCTGCCTGAGGTCAGCATTAGTGATGCAATTTTTTTGGAACCTGAGACTGATACTGAAATGAGTGAACTATTAGGTGTTAATCAGTTATGGATATCACAGAACATTTTATTTGGCTCTGTTTATATTACTGCCATGAGCTACTAGTAACAAACTCTTTGTCCTGAGTTTGATGTTAAGGCAGTTAAGAGAGAACTCAAGGACAAGATTAAGATTTTACTTGTTATCTATATACAGTTATATATCGCATGCAACTTGATCTGAAATTAAAATCCGACCTGCTGCTTCTTAGATGTGTGTATAAATAAAAATAGTACGAAAAAGAAAAAAGAGCGCAAAAGAAAATGTAAGGTCTGGAAAATGTGAGGACAGGATAGACACATTTATGTCTGGGCCTCTAAGTGTTCAGTGCTCGCTTAACTGAAATGCGCATCAGTATCTATGTATGCTCACTTTACTTTAGGTCACTTTTTGCTCATACCGGCTGCCCTCATGGGTGCCTTATAGATCGATATCATTTCAAAGTATTTGAGTATGAGGAGGTAAACAGATAAACACCTGATACCAGTGTCCCGAGTCAGCATCGATCCCGCATTCCTCCGAGGAACACTAGATTAAATCATTAGTTACACAGTGGAATGTGGAATTGATGGAGTGTGCTGGGAATTCAAAAGATTGGTAAAATTATTAGATGAATAAAATCCTTACTACAGCTGACCCTCATTTGCTAACGCCCCCAAACTCAATTTGTGAAAGCGACTGCAGATTGAAAAACTGAGAAAGAAATATAAATCAGAATTTATTCAAATGAAGAAGAAGGCTTTATTTATCACATATACATTACAAAACAATGAAGTTGTTAGGAATCTGGGTTAAATTCTGAATGCTTTTTGTCAGAACAGATCCTAACTTCCTTCAGGTTCTTCAAAATACATTTCACTCCAGATCATGAATAATACAAACAGTTCAGTTTAAAGCTCTTTTAAAAGCTTTTTCTTTCCTCAGTTGTGCTGTGAGTGCTGTAAGCAGTAATAGATTACATTTTTCCAGAAATATCAAATATTAAATTTACCAAGAGGCTGAAAGGTAAATAAACATGATGCTACCACCACCTTCTTACCAACAGCTTCTCCCTTTCAAGCTGTGGATCTTTTAGGTGTGTCCTTTCAGTTATTTCTCGGACTAATGCCTTCTTTCCATGGTCACTTTTACCCTTCTAGTAACAGCTGAAGCTAAACGGCAGCTGTTATACTGAATACTGCAGTTATTTTGATGGTGACTGGTTGCACCAGAACTGTTATCACAGCAATATTTAATACTTTATATGGAAATTCTGATAGATTAACATAAGATAAGATAAGATAAGATAAGATAAGATAAGATAAGATAAGATAAGATAAGATAAGATAAGATAAGATAAGATAAGATATGATATGATAGAATTTTATTAATACTGAAGGAAACTATTTTGCCAGAAACTAAATATAAATTAAACAAATATAAATTAAATACATATGAAATATGCTATATATACTGTACAAGATGTAAAAAAAAGGTGCCTGAGAATTAAGATAATATTGCACATTCTACGATATTAATGTACATATTGTAAATATTATAGATTGGGATTATATTGATTTTATGGGATACTGGATTATATGGATGTGTTATAGAATCACATATAGTAGATAGCTTTTTTTGTATATGTCAATAATCAAATTGTGGAGGTATGTGCTATGGTCTGTTTTTGTTCCATTCAAATTTCTTTCTTTTTTTATTCATAATGAGGCATGAATGAAGGCTCTGCAGGACATATTTCATTGGTTTCACTCATTTTCAGCCCAGCAAGCACTAACCAATTTTGCTTAAGCGACTTGGTTATTTTGGTTGTTTCTATATGAGTCAGCAAATTAAGGCTTCTGTTATCACATCTCTGAAAATAAACAATACCTGGAAATGGTTTGTGGTTCATTCAGTTGTTTTCCACCCACTGTATTTCGATTAAAAGTGCACCTCGGCTCAGAAAGGAAAAGATTGCTTTGAAAACTCGATGGCGCAAGCTGCCTTTGCCCGTCGCCTTGCCAACAGCATTGTTTTTAAGACCTGATTTCCATATTTGCCTAGAGAAAGAGTGTGACCAGGTGAAAGCCACAGCCATTAACCAATGCTGATGTGACTAGCTGCATGAAATTACACCACTGATCTGTGACTCTGTGTTAATGGAACGCAAATTAATGTTGATTAACTTAACGATCTGAAAACGTGCATTACTCTGTCTTAAATTTGCAGTGTTTATTCTGTTATAAGATACGCTAAGGTTTAAGGACTTAGTACGATATAGACATGTCCACGGATTCTATCTGGAGTGGCTGTACTCCTGCAGATTCATGTATCTTTTAGCTTATGTTTGTCAATTGATTTGTTGTAATAAAACACACCTGTAGTTAACAAACTCCCTCTGAAGTCACCTTGAACATCCTAGCATTTGCCTCAGCACGTGCTTATTCAAATCCCTGATTTACGCAAACGCCTTAAAACTTTCTTCTTTTCACTGGTGTTCTAATTTATCCTCTCCTAAAAAAAGCCTTCATTTACATGTGCGTAATTCCAGAAGAAGAGAAATATAAGCCAAGCTTAGAGTCAATGAACTAGGAATAACAGAAGCACATATGGTAAAGTATAAGAATAAAGAGCTGTACATTTTAAGCTACAGGATGAGATTAATCTCAGTGCAAACCTTTTTTCTAGGACTCTGGTGTTTCATTCTGTAGACTGAATGGAAATGGACTTATTAGACATTTTCAATTTAAATCAATTTTATATTTTGTATAGTGTTTTTAACAATGAAAAATGTCTCAAAGCAGCTTTAAAGAAATTTTAAAATTAAATTATATCCCTAATGAGCAAGCCTGAGGCAACAATGGCGAAGAAAAATTGCCTGAGATGATATAAGGAAGAAACCTTGAGAGGAACCAGGCTCAAAAGGGAACCTCATCTTCATTTAGGTGACACCAGAGAGTGAGAATATAAGTGACAATGTCCTTTCTACAACTGCATGTAGTCAAGTGGAATTGTGCAATCGAATAGGTCAGTGTAATTTCTGAGTTCATTATAGATTTAACACTAATTCCTTCCTGCCAAGTCTTCAAATGTTCACTGAGGAAGACCTGAGCGCAAAACTGACCACCGCGGCAGCAGTTCATAGTCTTCAAGAGTGTCTATCCACAGCAGACCCATGGGTCTCTGGGCTGTCCACATGGAGCAATCCCAAGCAACAGTATGTATCACCAAGAGTCAAGATTTCAACCAGAGATAGGGCATCAGAATAGATCAGACATATTCTGAGACAAGAAGTGGTCACACTGGGAACTCAGAAGACTGGGAGCTTGAGGGTATTATGTGTAGCTTGACAGAGAGAGAGAGAGAGAGAGAGAGAGACAGTATAAACAAATGAATTATTTTCTGACCACAAGTCTGATAGAAAATTAGTCAGGACACTATTGTCTTTCAGTGTGAGAGGTTTGTTTTTCCTTCTCTACTTTTCAGTACTATTTTGGATTTATTATAGCAGGTGACTATTAACTGTTATTCAATGTCTATGTAGTACCGATTTTACATGAATATGTACCTGAAATAAAATTCTTTTAAATTAAGAAAAGCCTTTCACAATTTGAAATTTGATTTATATCACATAACACCTTTGGATTATGATTGGTCAGAAGGTGTTGCTTAATTAAGTGATATGGCACAAGGTTATACTAAATATCAGAATGACTGACACTGAACTGTAACTAATCACAGACCTGCTGTTATTTGCTAAGCCAACACGACTGCAGGTGCCATATGTCTTTTATATAATTGTTCGATAAACAAGAAGTCCAGTGAGAGACAGTTTGGACGCAATATGGTCAGATATTCTGTTTATTTTAGCTATACTCACTTTATAGCATGCAGGCTAGCTAGCTCACTTTAAGCTGTACGTTCCTTTTAAAAGGAGCTTCCGGTTAAATAGGCGTCCTTTCTATCTTTTGTCAGGAACTACTGGGACAATTCCCTGACAGACCACTAGAGGGGGTACTGGCAGGTGCATTGCTATACATTGTTGAATGTCATGAGGTTATGTCACGTGTATTGTCACCTATTTCCAATTACTCCTAATGTGTTGCCTTATTTATACCTGCTCTTTCATGACAGTGTTGTTAGTTTCGTTTGGTTTCTTGACTTCAATTATGTTTATTCAGGTTGTGCCTTTAGTTTCAGTGATGCCTGAAGGTATTTGTATTCAGTTTTGGTTTAGACTCACATTTTGTAAGGCTGTGATGCATCTTGGTAAAACGTCTGTAACTGTCGTTAAAGTAACAAAATGATAACAAGAACTCTTTTTTTACAGAGGTTCCACGTTAAATGTAGCTAGAGATGGATAAAAA
Organism: Hemibagrus wyckioides; assembly: GCF_019097595.1. Classification (NCBI taxonomy): domain Eukaryota; kingdom Metazoa; phylum Chordata; class Actinopteri; order Siluriformes; family Bagridae; genus Hemibagrus; species Hemibagrus wyckioides. Next base: position 5,030,819 of record NC_080719.1, read on the forward strand.
AGCATCTCTTTCACTCGGTAATAAATAACACATTTATGCATTGGAGGCTCCTTCCATAAAAGATAAATAAATGTTTCATTACAGAAAGCTGTTATGTATTTATAATGTTTTCAGAGCTGCTGTTCTAGAAAGAAACAAAACCTCCTGACCAATCAGAAGCGGGACCATAACAGCACTGTGCTTTAATAGAGTTTAATGTATTCTAAGGGTAATTCATAATATGATTAACCCCATAACCAGTATTTCATTCAAATCTTTGTGTTTCTATTTCTATGTCCTCAATTAATTCTATCCTGTTCCCTGTTTCGCCTTCAATACTGCTGTAATATGTTTCTCAAAAGCACAGCAGTAGGGGTACAATTTCTTCCCATCTTTTCTTCAGGGCTTTTGTTGTCATCTGAAGGGTTTCTGTTGAACTCGAACACTGCTTTTGAAGGTTCCTTGCTTAAGGTTATTAGTGCGTTTGTTTATTCAGGTCGAGACTGTCGTCTTGTTCTGAGGAGAAACTCAGAGCCTGCTTTCAAGGAAACTCCATTTGGAATAAAGAAATGTTTAAAATGTAAAGAAAGTGCAATATGTTCTGTATTTCTTTTTTTAAAGCACAGCAGATATAGTACCATCTTATTTTTCTGTGCACTCTTTGTATTTGTACCATTTTGTATTACATCTTAGTTTTTTCCATTTATTTATTTTATTTATTTATCTAGGTTTGAAATTAGATTTTTTTTCATTAATGACAGCAACTGTCTTTTTAGGAAGTGGTAGCCCAGTGGTTCGGGTCTTGGACCACTGATGGTAAGGCTGTGAGTTCATTTTACAGGACCACCAAGTTGCAACTACTGGCCGCTTACACAAGGCCCCTAACCCTCAATTGCTCAGTAGTGTCCTATATAGTATATAAGGGTAACTTATAAGGGTGTCTGCCAAATGCTGTAAATGTCTTTTGTCTTTCAGTTTTGTAAGTATCTGGACCTGCTGCATGACTAAATGTAATTGATTATGCACAGGCCAAAAAATTTTGGAATTTGCTCCTGTTTTGTTTTGTGCATGTTCAGCATTAAATGTCTTTGTCATGTCCCACTCCACACTGGTGGTTAATATGAAGCTCATGAATGTAGATACTCGTTTTTTTTTATGAATTTGTAGTTTTTCACAAGTTTTTACTCCCTATTATAGGCAATATATACATAAATGTATCTTCACAGTAAATGTTGATATCAAACCTATTCCTGCTCTCTGAGATGCCCCAAGTGCTTCTTCATAACTATCTAAAATTCTGTGTAAGGTTAACCAACAGAGGGAAAAACACATGTCCTGGCTCATTTTATATCAGACTCACAGCCAGAACATCATTCATTTATTTATACTGATTGAAAATTTCCCGTAAGTCCAAATCCTGTAAAAAAAAAGGGGGGGGGGTGTTAAGATGTCTATTTGCCACTAGATTAAAATAATATTAGCTGCACAGTAGTACAGCTGTAACAGTCCTAAACACAGCAAAAGAAATTTAACTAACTGTAGCTAAGCTAGCCAGGTTCTTAAACAAACTGCCATAAGTAGATTAGCAGTGGTTTTTCAAAATGTAAACAAGCGTACTGTTCTTACATCAGTATAATATGTATAGTTAGGTAGTTAAAGAACTAGCAAGCTAACATATTAGCGATAACCTATTAACAAAATCTAAATGATTGTATTCAGTGTAAACCAGTATGCAAAGAATGCTAGCTACCAACATCAGGCTAATTTTAATGTGAGGTTTGATGTCAAGCTTGCTAACATTGATCATTTGACTATGTAAACTAATAGCCATGTTTGTTTGCTACCAACATTAGGCTAGCTTTAATACAATTAAATTAAATTACACTAGGCTAAGCATTTTGATATTACCTTCATCAAGTGCACACAGACTTTCAAGTTTCTCAAATTTTCAGGTTTATTTGAATATTAAAAGCCCTGAAGTCATCATCTCATGAATGATTAAATGCTCTGAATAAGAACCAAGGCAACTGAAAATCCCAAACTTTAAATATAAATACATTAATAATACAGTAATTGTCACGTCTGGTCACCCCCGCCCTGTGCGGAGCTCGAACCTGGACCGCTGTGGTGGTGCATGCGCCAGCACGCCATGGAGACAGGCCCATACGCAGGATTCCACACAGCACAGCTGTATTCCCACAGACAGACAGACATGGGGAAGACGAACCTAATCACTAGATTAACTAAACTAAAACAAACAAAACCTCTAACATAAACTCCAACATGACTTTAACCAGAACATGGCACATTCAACAATGACCGACAAAGACAGGTACACAATGATCCCTATTTAAAGGGCTACACATTAAGGTTAAATGGGAACAGGTGACACAACAGGGTAAGGAGAACAATGGGAAAGGCGTGGCACAAAATACACAAGAAGCAGGCTTCCAAGGTTCACCTGCCACTGCCCTCTCCAGGCCTGTTCCTGTTCCTGACAGTAATCCAGTCACAGTCAGGAGTGGACTGACATGGACGTAATATACCAGAATCTTTATCTGTTTATTTTTAATAGCATGTTTCCTGTTCTATAACATGCAATACTCAACCGACAAATCAAAGACAATAAACATTAATTTACTGGTAGCTTGGACACACTATCTGATAAATATTGAACCTATTAAGGCAGCTGTGTCTTTTTGATCCTGACACTGTTACACTGATATTCGGGATAATCCTGCATTCGGAATTGCCGACCTCTGACCAGGAAAAAACAAAGAAAACGCTACCTCAGCCTAGAAGTCTAAGCCAAAGTCTTCTTAAAGTTAAATCTTTAACGCTGACCATAGAGTTCGCTGTTTTGAAAATAAATACATCATAAACTTCTACTGAAATCTAGATATTTTGTTTTAAACAACACACACAAGCTTGAATAAAAATAAAATTCAAAGTTAAGACTCACATTTGAGTCAAATAACATCAACTTTCTTCATATAAAGACCATTTTAGGACCAAATTAGAAAATAAACATCTATAAAAGTCCATAATAATATGATCAAAGAAATCAGTTTTCTGGTTCAAGTTAAAATAAAGTTGGTAGTATACAGTACATTAACCTGGAATAAATAAATGATTACTACAATGTGATTTTCTCTGACATGGATTTTAGATGACAAGTTTCCCATGTGTCATTATTGGATGCTCATTTCTATTGTTTTTGATATCAGATATGAATCAACCTGAAATAAAAACAAATTCATTCAAATCTGAAACATCAGTCTGGAGAAATTATGGAAAGGTAATATACAGTACAGTGAAGCCCAAATGTCTGAGATTTACTGGAAATGTGTAAAACTGAAAACAAACAAATTAATATTTTTTTTTATTATTAAAATTAGAATTAAGGAAATGTGTAACATCCTGACTATTTAATTCTTCATGTCTAAGTCCCTATTTAAACTCTTTTGTACAAAAGTTCAGATTTCCGTGAGCCTTAATACATCAACAAATATGTGGTCAGAAAAATATCTGATCATTGCATCATGAGTTTTTGATCAAACTTCAGGAGTCCATGTCAGCTTGAGTGCACACTGTTATTAAAGTAGAATGGGGACACTACGGGGATACTGGAGATTCTACTTTTCACTCAGGGTGTTGTTAATAATATAATTCGTTGTTGTATTAAATTAGAAAATAATGCAAAACAGAAGCAATTTCACTACATATATATATATATATATATATATATTTCACAAAGTGCTCTCAGATTTTACTGTATATTGACTCTTTTCACTCATTCTTTCATTTTAGAAAACAAATATTTTTAACCATGGAATCATTGACATTGGCTGACTTTGCCAAAAAGAAACATATTTCAGTCCATAACGGTATATTGTAAAAAAAGAAGGCAAAATTGGACCATGTAAAAGGTTTTCCCAGTCCATCAATTAAATATCTCAGTAAAATGTAATAAATATTCCACTCAGCAATGATGTCATGACAAATCTGTAATAACAATTACAGCAATATATACAAAAAGCAAATCCAGACACATTCCCTGTAGTTGATCTGGGTTTTTTTTTTTTTTTTTTGTTTTTTTGTTTTGTTTTTTTGGCTTTTCAAAAGCCAGGTGAAAAAATTCCTGAAAAGACTATGCTATGCTCATGAACTGGTGGTCAGGAATGAAAATTGTTGGTGAAGCTGGTGTAGTCTTGGGATTGTGTCTATATCTGGAAATATTAGCTCTTCTCAGAGTGTGGTGGCGAACGGTCCCTATGAAAAAGAAGTGACACCCCTTTCCTAAAGCGATGATCCCTGACGCTGTAGATAATCACATTACAGCAGCTGTTCCCTGTCAGGATCCAGAAGGCGAAAAAGGAAAAGCTGCACCAAGTGTAGCCGACCACGTTGCCCAGCACAAAGACGGCAATGGGTGAAAACGAGGCTGCAAAAGCGAAGGTAAGTATACCAATAGTTTTGGCTGCCTTGATATCTGACGAGGAGGGTCTGAGGGAGCAGGTGCTTCCGCCTCCCTCAAGCCCCTCTGAGAGGAGTTTGCGCTTGCGGGTGTAGCGGCAGATGCTAGTGAAGGACAGGATGTTAACTATCAAAGTGCTGCCCAGGAGTGTGAAGTCGAACGCTGGAAATAGCAGCATTATGTGGGTGTCAGTCGGCAACTGAAGACCCACCAGGTTTGGGACATAGTTACACATCCGGCTGCACTCATTGTACTCCAGAGTAAAGCTGTCGCTCAAGATTAGAGGCGCCATCGCAAGCAGGAAGCTGCCAGTCCATGAAGCGAGGATCAGGAGCAAAGTCCGCCGTCGGGTCACAAGTGTATCTTTCTGTAATGGCCATAAGATGGCCACACTGCGCTCCACAGTCATCAAGAAGATAGTGCTGATAGACACAAACGTGCAGCCAGCAAACATTGGGCCGATCACCATGCAGGGCTGCCAGGAGCTGGAAAGTTCTCGTGCTGAGACCGTAGATCCACTCTGGTACCACATAGGAGGAGTGCTGGCCACCATGATGGATATCTCAGTGTAAACAGAGAATGGCACAACCACCATTCCAACTATCATGTCAGCAATGGCCAGAGATACTGCCAAAATACAAAAGCACAAATAGATAATAGAACTTTACTTATGTTTATAAAGTTGTCAGAACAACTGATAAAAAACCTACATAAATACGTATAAAGGTATTGTAAATGTTATGAATAAATGTTAGAGTTGGTCAGTAACAAAATACAAGTTCATTGAGGTAACAAAGTACGTACCTATATAGGAATAACATTCATGAAAAATATTAGTCCTCATCATAGCACAGAGAAAGCGCTGGTTAAAGTGGTAAATGACCTACAGTTGGGCTCTGATCAGGGTTGTGTCTCCTTGTGTTGCTTGAACTTAACGCAGCTTTTGACACCATACAAATCTCCTTGATAGACTAGAAAATGTTGAGGGAGTTAAGTGTTAAGGGAACAGGTTTAGGTCTTGTTTGACTGATCGTTATCAGTTTGAAGGGCCACAGTTTCAGTGTTTAAGTCCAGGCTTAAAATATATTTGTTTAGTCAGGTCTGTTGTAAATATGTTTTCCTAAGCTAAAGGAGCTGATCTATGCTTACACACTGCACACAATGTACATTAACTGATCCATCATAATGCCCTACTTCTGGTTGGAGGCTCATCACTTGGAAATTGATTTAATTGATTTATGATTAAGATTTAACTTTAGAGGTTTAACCTATTTATGTTTAAAGGTACCTTACAGTAGCGATGTTTTCACATAAACTTTAGAAGACAACCTTCACACTGCCCTCTTTTTAACTGTTTGGCAATCAGAGCATGTAAATGTTTGTGGGTACCTTTGAGGTAGCCCTGTGGCGTACGGGACTGGCGCGTCTGCATGAACACCGTGAGCGTCACCACGTTGCCGATGACAATGGCAAAGGCCAGGCCAACCATGAACGCCACAGTCACTGTATGGTTCAGTAATCCACAGCAACACATGGTGCAGGGAGGCTCTGAAGAACGAGTCACTCCTGGAGCTGATCCAGCTGATGTGTGATTAGAAACATCGATTAGCACACCGGCGCCCCAGGGTACGCTGAGGTTTGCTGTCACTGAGCCCATTCTGTACTACTAACACCTTTGTGAAGGCTCAATGTGAAGTGAATTTGTTGCTGCGATTAGATTGACCATGACCCTACAGAATGGCAGAAAGGAAGAAAATCCAGTGAGGTTACTCTGTCAATAAATACTGATAAATCAATCCTCTTATTTTTGTTACCTTTGTGCTGTGACATTTTAGAATTACTAAACCATTTTAACGAACATCCTCATCCAATTATTCGAAAGCAGTACTTACTACTTAATGTATTCCATTATTTTCTCATACAAGAGCTAGCATAGTGAGGTTCGCTAATAACAGTTAATTATAGCTTGTCACAGGAAAGACATTAATTATGATGATGAGTATAAGTTAGATTCTGTAATGCACTTGTAAATGATTTAATGAGTGTGTGTGTGTGTGTGTGTGTGTGCACGTGTCTCGGTCCGTGAAGGAAAGAGCTTGCCATTTCCACTTCGCTCACCAATCTCCACACTCCAGCTGCTGCCTCTGTCACTGCTACTAATCTGCCCTTTCTGGACATGTCCCCTCAGGCGGTCCTTGTGCTAACCTTAGACTTAGCATGCTAAACATTAAGTGCTAAGCAGAAGCCCAGCTGTGGCTGTTTGCTAGATATGACAGGATCCCAGCAGTGACTATCTCCCACACACACACACACACATCAGTGCTGACACACTCACTTGGTTTTCTCGCTGTCTGAAGGTTTCAGACTTTCTATTGACTTTCTAATAAATTAGCAAAAATAAAGTGTTACAATGTCCTGATTTGCATAGCTTGAGGAAAGACAGACAGGTTAAACACTGGAATGAGGCAATTCTCCCAGTAGGTATTCTTACACATTAATATTTTAATAATATAGCAGTTTTAGCAATTGTTGGGACCCAAACAGCAATTACACGTAGCTGGTTGATGCTCACCAGTTTTAAAAATGTGTCTGTTATAGAACTCGTTTAATGCATTGAATCTATTTAGACCAACTGATAGATAGAATAAACTTTATAAATATTCATTTTCTGACTCTCCAAGTTGTTATAAGTCAAAGAAAAATGTGAAAAATATAATCTCATAAACTAGCAAACTAGTTTCATTCACGTGTTATCCTGAATGTATTCAGTTTGTAAAACAGTAGCTCCCCCTATTGGCCATATTGTATACGATTACATTTTGTGAGGTTACGCCATCACTTACACGAAAGCTATGGCGCTACCTGAGGTAAGGACATCGCTGCCAGGCGATGTATTAGAACTGAACGTCATTTGGAGTAACCAAACCTCACGTGATAGGATTATATGTAAAAAAAAAAAAATCAACACAGACTCCCTTGATTTCCATTTCCATTTCCTTTTTGTATAATACTTCTCTGAGTGTGAGTGAAGACTCAGGTTAAAGACTCTGCTCTTCTCTATCTCCCACCTTGCTAAGAAGTCGCTTGGAACCTCAAAACTGTTTCTCTCACCCCACAAAAATACAAACCTTGTCCCTAATAAACATCAGCATTAAAGACCAATTTCTAATGTAAACTTGACACAACATTCTGCTCATCCTCTGTTTGCTCTGTTGATATTTCTGACTCAGATACAAATAGAAAATGAAAAAACAAACCCTTAAGCAGCTTGTCATATTGCTAAGAACCAACAAAGCACATTCACCATATTGCGAAATGTTAGCATTGAGACTGGATAATAATCCTTCCATAAATGGAATATAAACATCTCCTCACAAAACACCTAACAACATTAACGAATACAAAATACGAATGTTTTTTTAATGTGTTTAAAATGCATTTAAATGTGGATCATCCACCATACTGTGTTACCATACTTGTTACTATAGAAACGCTAACATATCAGACCAAGCGTATTAACAGAAACCTTGCAATTTGTAGAAATGTATTAATATTTGAATCAGAATGAAGCATTGAATAGTGCTGTAGTATAACAGTACATAGTCATTAGTAACAATAAGGTGTCCCTCAAGGATCGGTCCTTGGTCTTCTCAGTAAAAGTGTTCACATGCATGGTCGTCAAAGTTGATTTAGAGACACATTTGCATGTCAGGAGACCTTGAGGTTAAGAACCTGTGGGTTACTGGGTTTATATTTACACCACATTTGTAAATAGTGTTTTTATAACTATATCATGGATGAATATGGAAGAAATTCAGTATCTTCATGGCACTACTCAATGCAAGAATTGCCCCAGAATTGTTTTCAGGCTGTGTGTCAGAACCAAAAGTTATCTAGATGGTTCATGCCATGGATTGTGGATCTTTGGGTGTCATCATGCTCATGATCTACACTTAACAGAACTGTCTCTCTTTCCTCCAGCCTTCCTCATCAAACTTCGTCTCACTCAGAACTGCATGATCCTTTCTCTGTTTATTTGCACCTTCTTCTCTTTGGTGCATTTATTTAACACGTCACATTCACCTCTTAACGCACTGCCCCCTGATACGGATTGCATTGTGCGTGAACGTGTTGCTGGATGTTCAGTCAAGGTGTGCTTGTTTAGTTCTTTGGTACAGATCTTTTCATCGTATTCCAATATAGCAGTAAAGAAAAAAGTAGTACTGTGTGAAAAGAAAAAAAATAATTTCGTCTCCATTTAAAAAATGAATGAATTAAATTAAAAAATATAAAGAACAACAACAACAACGATAATAATAATAATAATAATAATAATAATAATAATAATAATAATAATAATAATGAGAAGAAAAAGAAAATGTTGACTCAAAAAGCCTTTTAAAAATCTCAATTGATTTAACCATTAAAGCGTCTATGCAGATCTTCATGTAGCGTATTTATCAGTAGTGAACCCAGTAGAATTAATTAACCCCCTTAAAAATTCTTAACTGTCCAAATAACTCCAAAACCCAAAGAATATCATTTTAAAGATTAATATGTACATTTAATTGAATTTCTCTAGTGTATGACATCTATGTTCAGCTCATACCTACCTTCATTTCATAGTTTTCTAGTTCCTGCCATGAGAAAATTAAAAATGATGTAAATCGTCCAGCAGGCTGCATGTAAAAGTCCAGTAGTTACATCGTGTTAAGTCCAAGATCAATCCACACATCAACAGATGTGGAGCATCAAATCCACTGAAATACATCCTCCAAAGTTGCTTACAGGAGAGATTTCTGTTCTCTCCTCACTTCCCTGGCTTTTCTCATACTCCCTTTCTCCCTCTCTCACATTTTTCATTCTCTCTCTCTCTCTCTCTCTCTCTCTCTCTCTCTCTCTCTCTCTCTCACACACACACACACACACACACACACATAAACACATAAACACACTTACACTCCTCCCCTGAATCGCTTCATCCAATAGTCTCTCTGTTCTCTTTAATCATCTCATCTCATGTCCCCGATTCCTGCATCACACCGTCCTCCCTTCTTTCTTATTCTGGGCTTTTCCGATGCGATTCCTCTAGCCACCCTATAATCAGGGGTTGGTTCTCGTAGAACCCAGGCGCTGCTTCTTTACTCATCGTCTTTAACATCTATACACCTTCTCTCCATCTCGCACACACTTACACACGTACATAGACACACAGTGTACAGAATAATACATAGTATGGGTCATTTCCTTTCAGCCAGAGCTGGCACTATTATGTATAATTACCTATTTAAAGGCATACACATGAATGCATCCATCTACATTTGTGTGCTGTAAATCATGAAACCGCAGGTGAATGTGCAGTAAAAGCAATAAAAGCTGTGCGTCTTTGCATAACAATAGGAAGTATATGTTCATATACAACATGCAGTATATGTTAGATAACTCTGCATTATGAATAGTGGAAAAAAACAGAACACGGCATAAGACTTAAAGCTTGCATGGGGACACTAAATAACAAGGCAATGTATGTCTTATGGACATTTTATAAACAGGACTGAAGACACAAAACGTCACAGAGAGCAGAAATGGGTTCGATATCACCATTTAATTTAAAGACAAAAAAATTTGGGGGGTTTTTTTGGAACTTTTTTATGAATATATTGCCCCTAGTAGGCTAGGGAAAAACAGAAATACTTATGAAAGACAATTGAAACAAATTCTTAAAGTCCTGACTGTCTACTTTCATATGAGCTTCATATTAACCACCACTGTGGAGTGGGACATGACAAAGACACTCAATGTTGAATATGGACACAACAAAACAGGAACAAATCCTATTTTTTGGCCTTTGGGAGGAAAAAGTTAAAGCAGGTTACTGTGGAACCTGAGCACACAACACTACACTAGTATGTACAGTATATTGGTGTCTGATAAATCTGACTCTGATGAATCTGACGTTTCTCCAGGACCCTGGTGCTACATAAGCAACATACAACATATAATTACAAACAGAACAACAGCACAGAGCTAGGACAGAAGTTTGCCTTAGCTTCATAAAGTGCATTGTGTGCAACTAGGTGCAAACACTGCAAAAAAAATGTTTTTCAATCAATTCAATTCTTTGAGTCTGCTTATTACTATTACAGACCTTCTGAATCCATGACAAGCACATCCTTTTATTTATTTTTTTTTCATATTCTGCGCATGTTAATGGTTAATGTAGCCATGAGCTTCTAAATCAAGGTTGTAAAATTGTGCTCCACCCCATGTGTTCAAACCTTGCTCAAGGTCTGAATAACGACGTGGTCAATTTCAGTATTAACTCCTCAATGCTTGAGTAACTGGACTGGCTCCTGAGGAGCACATCTGAGTTTGCATGCTAATATAATTGAAATTGTCCAGGCAATGGGGAGAATATTGTGGTTGACAAAATAAAAATAGTCCGTCAATTCAAAACTCCACTGGAGAGGAAATCGGAGATGAATATTCTGCCAAAAAAACAACAACAGCAAGGTTGTTCCCAAACATCCGTGATAAGATGAATAAATGGACGTCCACGTGGCCGGTATGAGACTGGTCCATGCTGAGGAAGTCATGGAGCTTAATCTGTTTTTCACTGAAAGGAAGAAAACTGAAGAACATTTAATCAGTGTGGTGCTATTTAAATCAAAATGCTTTTTTTAAAGGAGGGAAAGGTTTTTCTCAATACCTGAATTATGGATGATCAGCTCATTTTAACCTGAGAGGAACAAGGTGAAAAAAATACTACAAATATCCTAGAGTTGTGAATCTGAAATAAACACAACCAAATCTGAAAAGAAAAAAGACTTCCTGTCACATTCTATCTTTTTTTCCTCCTAGGTTGAGGCACCAAGACCAAGATTTCATTTATTTATTTATTCATTTGCTAGATGTGGGGGAGACACTGGTTTAGTGATTAACATGTTTGCCTCACACCTCTCTGTGTTCCCCCTGTGGGTTTCCTCTGGGTTTTCTGGTTTCCTCCCCCAGTCCAAAGACAAGCATTGTAGACTGATTGGCATTTCTAAATTGTGCCCTGTGGTGAGATGGCATCCTGTCCAGAGTGTCCCTCTTCCCCGAGACCACTGGAATAGACTCCAGGTTCCCTGTGACCCTGTGTAGGATCAGCGATACAGAAAATGGATTGATGTATTTCCCGGATGCTTGTCTACAAAATGACTTACATTTGAGACGAGATACTATCTAAACACACAGCTAGGCAGTTCTTGTTTCATCTGCCTTATTGTGCTACATTGGCAGTTCTAGCATTTGAACTAAAGACTGATCATTTGCTCAGAATCTGACACTAAAAACCTTATGCTTAACTGGAATCAAAGAATTAGACTGTTTTAGTATTTTTTAATATTGTGTGTTAACCTAAATTGGACACAGAAGTTATTATGAGAACAAGACAGAAAATTGATGTACATTTGTATGCTATTGCAGCTGTCTGCATAAGGAAGTGGTGTCTGCGTAAAGCTTTTCAAGGACACCTCTCAGATGCCTGTGGTCCAAGAGGCTAAGGAATAACTTACTGAACTCTTCAACCCACTAACCCCACCACTGATGGTAATATCCCCCTTCACACCGATAAACCCCTCAAAAGTGCAATATACCGCTGTATATATTCTCTGTACATTCATATACACTGATCAGGCAACATTATGACCACCTGCCTAATATTGTGTTGGTCCCCCTTTTGCTGCCAAAACAGCCCTGATCCATCATGCACTGTGTATTCTGACAGCTTTCTATCAGAACCAGCATTAACGTCTTCAGCAATTTGAGCAACAGTAGCTCGTCTGTTGGATCGGATCACACGGACCAGCCTTCTCTCCCCACGTGCATCAGTGAGCCTTGGCCGCCCATGACCCTGTCGCCGGTTCACCACTGTTCCTTCCTTGGACTACTTTTGGTAGATACTGACCACAAGAACTGCAGTTTTGAAGATGCTCTGATGCAGTCATCTAGGCATCATAATTTGGCCCGCCGTCAAACTCGCTCACATTCTTACGCTTGTCCATTTCTAACACATCAACTTTGAGGACAAAATGTTCACTTGCTGCCTAATATATCCCACCCACTAACAGGTTCCATGATGAGGAGATAATAAGTGTTATTCACTTCACCTGTCAGTGCTCATAATGTTATTTAGTCTGTATATCTGTACATATGTGTACATTTCACTACTGTTTTGCACTTCTGGTTAAATGCTAACTGCATTTAGTTTCCTTGTACCCATGTGCAATGACAATAAAGTTGAATCTAATCTTAAAAAATCCGATCATCTGATTAATTCATTCATATAATTATATATATTTTTAATATTGCCATTTAACATTTTAACAGAAACCTGTCTTTAACGTTTCATAGTCGATATTCACCAGACTCTTGGAAAAACTGTTTGAAATATACCATAAGCACTAAAGTAAAGAATGTGGACATGACTGTGTGTTCTGTTCATAAGATAAACCTAAATGTGATTTATCACAGCCTGAACATCACGTTAGGAACGGAGACTGCGTGTGTAAAACCTTTAATAAATCATGCGTGACTGGATACGGTACGAACACAGAGCAGTTCTGTGGTGTGTTTTTGGAGAACAGTGACACTAATGACACTCACCTGATCCTCTCCTTTCCGTATTCAGATGCAGATGTTTTAAATCCCAGAAGTCAAGATCTTGTGATCTTCCTGGGGAATAACACCATCTGACAGTGCACGCAGCCTTGATGTAATTCTGGACAATTCTTCTTGCCTCACATTGCTCTTATGATTCAACCATGCAGGTTTCTCCATTCAGGTGCTTGTTCAGTTCCTTGCCATCTACAAATAGGACAACAACAACATTCTCCTGAATTTTATCCGACTCTTGCATCCAGAATGAAGCTAAACAATCTCCTCCTAAACAATTCTCCTGCATCACCTCATTGCAGCATTCTATACACAAGCGTAATGTGGAGATTCAAAACAACAATGCTTACCTAAAGTAAAGCAATAAACAGACTCCAACCTTCCTGAGAGAATTTCCTTTGGAGTGCTAGCACAGTTCATCTGGATCAACCATCCCATATGGTACATGGAAGATTTGCATCAAGACTCTTCTCTGTATTGGAACTAAAAAAATAAATAAATAAAAAATAAAAAGCTTTCCTCATCACTGCCTCAAACTTTTTCAATTTCTACTGTCTTACCTTGAATTTCTATTTAGCTTGACAGTATTCTCAGAGCATGACCTATTTGTTTTAACATAACAATATGTTTTTGTCCTATAAATCTGTGGATGAGGGCATTTGTGCCATGATTTTTAAATTCTGTTAAAATTCTAATTGCTTCTTTTAAATGACAAACAATATAAAAAAACATCATTATGTGGCAAATATAAGCTCATCTTCCATTGATTTGGTGGCTCTTCAAGATTGTGAGGCAGCCCCATTTAATGCCACACAACCAAAGTCAAAAATAGGAATAACAAAAAGCTAATAGAGATTCACTGGTACAGGAATCACACTGCCCCGTGCTGTGGAAGAGAAACGGATATGACAGGTAATTATATGAAGAGGGGGTTTTGGTTTTTTACAACAAATTGGGTTAACAAAATCCGCAGCCACCAATAGCTTGTTTTATGCCAGGAAACAGGATTAAATTTTAAACAATTTCCAAACAAAGCCGAAGTACAGAAAGTGTGTATACAGTGTACAGAACTATTTCTATTCTAAGATTTTTTTTAGAAAGAAAAATGGGAATTATGGGGAAATCATTGGTGATGTGAATGGTCACATTGTTATAACTGAATACTTTATTTATGATAAAATTCTTTTGTTTTTTTCCCTCCGTTTTTTCTTTGTTGATTTACATGTAAGGCTGCTTTGGAGGACAGCGACTTCATAGTTCAGCAGAATGAAATATAAGCAATACCCTGCAGCTTTTTTCTATAACAAGGACGTGTTTAGAGAGCAGATCTCAGTCAGAGATCATCAACATAAATCACCCGAACTCTCTGACACCAGCCCAGTGTTCGCTCTTCTGATTAGGTCATATTATAGCCTGTTATTTTTATTCTGTGTTCCGAGAGCATATGTGAGCTTATGAGAAATACACTGTATTTCTATTCATCTCATAGATGCAAAATAATTGTGACTTCAATGTTCTGTTAATGAGAGTTGAGAGATGGCATCGATCGGATAGCGGCAAAAAATGGTACATCGGATGTTACAAATAAAAATAACTTGGAATTGATTTTATTAAATTTATACTTTATATTTATTTATAATAGCTCATCATACTGTAGCACCCAAAGAGTGCTGGACAACATTTCCCATCATCTCCAACATGCAAGATGCCCAAGATGATTCTGTGTGTTTCTGTGTTAAGCTTTTCTTGTTGTAATGTTCTTGTGTTGTGTGTGTACACACCATTGTATTGCACATTGTCTGTCTGTATGCCGTTGGTTCATACTACATGTTATCATTTGCTGTTTTGTTAGCATTTTAATGAATAAATAATCTGCAATTGCATCCACTTTGTCCTCCATTTTGTGGCACAATGTATGTAAATTTACATTTACATTTACATTTGGCAGACGTTCTTATCCAGAGCGACGTACCAGAGTGCTTTAAAGTCTCTATCAATGAGCACTGGTTCAACAGGTCACAGACTTAGGATACCGTTAGTCTAAAAAATATGCATAAAAACAACAATACATAAAACAAACAGAGAAAAATAAAAGCTAGTTTAAGTGCTTCAGGAAGAGGTAGGTCTTCATCCATCATTTGAAGACGGTCAGTGATTCGGCTGTGCGGACATCTAGGGGAAGTTCATTCCACTACCTCGGTGCCAGAACAGAGAAGGATGTAGATGTATACCTGCCTTGTACGCTGAGAGATGGTGGGACAGTGCTAGTAGAGTATGTGGTTTTTGATTGTGTCTATCTTTGAATCTAGCCATTGGGTCACAGTCCAGTGACTTCTGTGCCGGTCCCAAGCCTGGATAAATAGAGAGGGTTGCGTCAGGAAGGGCATCTGGTGTAAAACATTGCCAAATTTAACCATGCGAATCGTCAGTACTCTAAATTTCATACCAGATCGGTCGAGGCCCGACCGATGGAACAGCTACCACCATCGGCGCCATTAACCTAACCTGTTGGTCGAAGAAGTAGAGGAGGAAGGAGAGTGCGTAGACAGAGAGAGAAGAGGAAAGGTAAGAGTGTAGGACTGAGAATAGGAACTCTGAATGTTGGTACTATGACAGGGAAAGGTAGAGAGCTGGCTGATATGATGGAGAGAAGGAAGCTGGATATACTGTGTGTACAGGAGACCAGGTGGAAGGGTAGCAAGGCTCGTAGTATAGGAGCAGGTTTCAAGCTGTTTTATTATGGTGTGGATAGTAAGAGAAATGGGGTAGGTGTAGTCCTGAAGGAGGAGTTTGTGAGGAATGTTCTGGAGGTGATGAGAGTGTCAGACAGGGTGATGAG
Organism: Hemibagrus wyckioides; assembly: GCF_019097595.1. Lineage (NCBI taxonomy): Eukaryota > Metazoa > Chordata > Actinopteri > Siluriformes > Bagridae > Hemibagrus > Hemibagrus wyckioides. Next base: position 5,046,769 of record NC_080719.1, read on the forward strand.
TCTGAAGTTAGAGGTTGAAGGAGTGATGTTGAATGTTGTTAGTGGGTATGCTCCACAGGTAGGTTGTGAGTTAGAGGAGAAAGAGAGATTCTAGAATGAATTAGATGAGGTGATAGAGAGTATCCCAACAGGTGAGAGAGTGGTGATAGGAGCAGATTTTAATGGACATGTTGGTGAGGGGAACGCAGGTGATGAGGAGGTGATGGGCAAGTTTGGAGTTAAGGAAAGGAACCTTGAAGGACAGATGGTAGTGGACTTTGCTAAGAGGATGGACATGGCTGTGGTTAACACTTATTTTCAGAAGAGGGAGGAGCATAGAGTGACTTACAAGAGTGGAGGTAGGAGCACACAGGTAGACTACATCCTATGTAGAAGAGGCAATCTGAAAGAGATTAGTGACTGTAAAGTGGTAGTAGGAGAGAGTGTAGCCAGACAGCATAGGATGGTGGTGTGTAGGATGACTTTGCTAGTCTGTAAGCAGAGGTCAAAGATAGAGATGGAGAAGAAAACCAAGTGGTGGAAGCTGAAAAAGGAGGAATGTTGTGAGGAATTTAGACAGAAGTTGGTGGTCAGGTAGTGCTGCCAGATGACTGGGAAACTACAGCAGAAGTGATCAGGGAGACAGGAAGAAAGGTGCTGGGTGTGTCATCTGAAAGGAGGAAAGAAGATAAGGAGACTTGGTGGTGGAATGAGGAAGTTCAGGATAGTATTCAGAGGAAGAGGTTAGCCAAGAAGAAGTGGGACGTGGACAGGACTGAAGAGAATAGACAGGAATACAAGGAGTTACAGCACAGAGTGAAGAGGGAGGTGTCTAAGGCCAAGCAGAAGGCGTATGATGAGTTGTACACTAGGTTAGACACTAGGGATGGAGAGAAGGACTTGTACAGGTTAGCTAGGCAGAGGGATCAAGATGGGAAGGATGTGCAGCAAGTTAGGGTTATTAAGGATAGAGATGGAAAGGTGCTCACAAGTGAGGAGAGTGTACAGAGGAGATGGAAGGAGTACTTTGAAGAGCTGATGAATGAGGAAAATGAGAGGGAAAAAAGAGTAGAAGGGGTGAACTCTGTGGAACAGGAAGTAGATAAGATCAGAAAGGATGAAGTCAGGAAGGCTTTGAAGAGGATAAAAAGTGGAAAGGCAGTTGGTCCTGACGACATCCCGGTGGAAGTCTGGAAGTGTCTAGGAGAGGCAGCAGTGGAATTTTTAACTAGTTTGTTTAACAGGGTTTTAGAGAGTGAGAAGATGCCTGAGGAATGGAGAAGAAGTGTATTTGTGCCGATCTTTAAGAATAAGGGTGACGTGCAGAGTTGCAGCAACTATAGGGGGATAAAGTTGATGAGCCATACAATGAAACTATGGGAAAGAGTAGTGGAAGCTAGGTTAAGGAAGGTAGTGGAAATTTGTGAGCAGCAGTATGGCTTCATGGCCAGAAAGAGCACAACAGATGCAATTTTTGCTCTGAGAATGTTGATGGAGAAGTATAGTGATGGTCAGAGAGAGTTGCACTGTGTGTTTGTAGACTTGGAGAACATGTATGACAGGGTGCCAAGAGAAGAGCTGTGGTACTGTATGAGGAAGTCAGGAGTAGCAGAGAAGTATGTCAGAGTGGTGCAGGACATGTATGAGAGGAGCAGGACAGTGGGAAGGTGTGCTGTAGGTCAGACAGAGGAGTTCAAAGTGGTGGTAGGACTGCATCAGGGATCGGCTCTGAGCCCCTTCCTGTTTGCTATGGTGATGGACCAGTTGTCAGAGGAGGTCAGACAGGAGTCTCCTTGGACAATGATGTTTGCAGATGACATTGTGATCTGTAGTGAGAGCAGGGAGCAGGTGGAGGAAAACCTCGAGAGGTGGAGGTTTGCACTGAAGAGGAGAGGAATGAAAGTCAGTCGTAGTAAAACTGAGTACATGTGCTGGCTCAAGTGGTTAAGGCTCTGGGTCGTTGACCGGAAGATCAGGGGTTCAAGCCCCAGCACCGCCAAGTTGCCACTGTTGGGCCCTTAAGCAAGGCCCTTAACCCTCTCTGCTCCAGGGGCGCCGTATCATGGCTGACCCTGCGCTCTGACCCCAACCTCCAAGGAAGGGATATGCGAAGAAAGAATTTCACTGTGCTGTAATGTATATGTGACAAATAAAGGCTGTTTCATTTCATTTCGTTTCATGTGTGTGAATGACAGGGAGGGAAGTGGAACAGTAAGATTACAGGGTGAAGAGGTGAAGAAGGTACAGGAGTTTAAGTACTTGGGGTCAACAGTCCAGAGTAATGGAGAGTGTGGGAAAGAGGTAAAGAAGCGATTGCAGGCAGGTTGGAATGGGTGGAGAAAGGTATCGGGAGTTCTGTGTGATAGAAAAATTTCAGCGAGAATCAAGGGGAAGGTGTACAGGACAGTGGTGAGACCAGCCATGCTGTATGGTTTTGAGACAGGAGTCAGAGCTGGAGGTAGCAGAGCTGAAGATGTTGAGGTTCTCTTTGGGAGGGACACGGTTGGACAGGATTAGGAACGAGTACATCAGAGGGACAGCTCATGTTGGATGTTTGGGGGACAGAGTTAGGGAGGCCAGGTTAAGATGGTTTGGACATGTCCAGAGGTGGGAGAGTGAGTATATTGGTAGGAGAATGTTGGACATGGAGCTGCCAGGCAGGAGGAAATGAGGAAGGCCAAAGAGGAGGTATATGGATGGAATAAATGAGGATATGAAGCTAGTGGGTGTAAGTGTTGAGGATGCAGAAGATAGGGGTAGGTGGAGAGAGACGATTCGCTGTGGAGACCCCTGAAGGGAAAAGCAGAAAGACGAAGAAGAAGATTGTGTCTATCTATGATGTGCTTAAAAATTTCACCACAACACTGTGGATTTTATTTACTTACATAGGCAATATAAGTAAGTATAGGCAATGTAATCTTCTGGCAATGATTATGTTCAATAAGTTTAACTAATGTGGTGGAAAACCTGAGGGCAGTCAACCTAAAGACGTTTCCTCTCACAATGAATATTGTTGATCAAGTTGTTGGATATATTCTAGAGACCCCAGTCAAATGTTTAAAATGCTAAACCTTTAGTTGTGCAAAAGAGAACCTCATTAAATAAACTATATAGTCAATAATGTCAAAAGCTATCAGGTTGCTACACTTCATCAATCAATGAATCATGCATTCAGGTCATTCAGGACGTTGATTTGGATTAGGGTTTTTTTATTCATGCATAACAAGAGGTTGATTATTCATTGGCTTTCTGTGGGTTGACAAATCTTTGGACTTTGTCCTGCAACATTTCCAGCACAGAGGGAAAAAAACCTGGACTTGTCACCACTGTTGACTCTCTGACGCAGTGGTCATGACTAAAATCTACATACGTTTGTGTCCCTCACTGCCATTATTTATCAACCAAACACGGACTTTCATGGTATTGTGCAAATGTAGTATCTTTTCAAGTCATTAGTTGCTTAATCTTTCTTTAAATAATGAACTCAGTTTTTTTTTTTTTGGTAGGAAAAAGGTTCAATTTCACTAAATTAAAGCAACTGAATTTAATTCATAAGAATACCCCTGATCTCAAATGGGCTTTTTTTAAATTTATTTATTTATTTATTTAAATTATTATTATTATTATTATTATTATTATTATTATTATTATTATTATTATTATTATTATTATTCCTAATTTCTTTTTTTTCCTAATTTTTTGAATGTGTTTCTATTATTTTTTGACTGTATAATTTTGTAACGTCTTTTGAATAAATAGTGCTTACGTCACTAATATTGAAATCTCACTTCAGTCAACCTGTGAGAAATGCAATCTAGTAGAAACCTAGGGAGTTTTATTTATTTATTTATTTTTGTTAAATAATTTATATTCAATCTATAATTTCGGTAACATAATTAGTCAAAAAACGTAATAAAAATAGAGGAAACAAATCAATAAGATAGCTACTCTATGATAATTGAGAAATTTAGAGGACGTAACTTTACACACAAATGGTACCCCCAATCCTTGAATCACCCAGCTAGCTAATTTGACTAATATATACAGTATGCTCTACACAGCTGTTTATTTGTTTATTTGGGCTGGTGAAAGAACATCGATGGTGTTTAATGTATAGTCATGCATCCTGCTATTAATATTCAAGATAAGTCATTTTTGCAATATTCATTCTAAATATTTTTAAGTGATAAATCATAAAATACATAAAGTACATCATTCTGATGAAGTACTGTCACTAAAGCTCTTGTCATTTTTGCGTAGAAATGATTATTAAATAAATAGTAATGAATTATTAGCTAATTGCTCAGTACTTTGTGTGCTCTCTGTGTCACTTGCTGATTAAAACCCGCAATCTTTATTTAAATTATTCGTCTGCCTCTGTTCCCTAAAGTTCATAAGGCTAGGCTTTGCCAAGCTGGAACTTCTCTGATTGTGAAATTTCTGAATCAGCATTATGTGTTCAACAAGGACAGGCAGTTCAGTAGGTATAAATATGAAGAAGCGCAATCTCACAGATGAACCTCAATCTGCTTATATCTGCTGTACAAGACGTTTCCTCTGAAAGAAAAAATCATGACGTGGTACATTCCTAATTTTCTTCTGTAATCCTGTAGAGATGATTTAGTATCTTCGAGATTATTACAGAGTTAAAACCTCCTATTGACAAGTTTTTAGGATTGCAAGAAAGATTCAATGCTACACAATGTAAACTCTGTGGTAGAGTTTACAACTCCACTGCAGGAATGTTTATTTTCCTGTTCTTCACAGGTTCTCTGGAGCTGTTTTCCTCTTTGGGTTAATGATCTGTCTAGCGGCGGGACATGTGGTGGACAGGACAGAAGAACATATTGCAGGTATGATTTATTAGCTCAGTATTCAGTAAAGAGTGTGAGAAATGTCCCTTAATAAGAATATAATAAATAACACAATACTGTTACATTTTTAATTCTAACTGGTCTAAAGGTGTTGTGCAAGGCAATGTATGTAATGTAAGGCGATGTATGCAGCCTGCAGCACTATGCTTCTGTCCTGCGTTGTTCTTTGTTTGTTAATGTAGCCATGTGCCTTTTGTTTTGATTCCTGTTCTGTGTCCTGTCTTGTTTCTCTCATGTGCCACGATTAAGCTCACCCGTTTTCAGTGTCGTTCTTGGTCAACGCATCTATTTAAACCTATGTGAGTGTCGTCTAACCTTGCAAAATGAACGCTCCATTCTGATCATGTTTAGACGATGTTTCCTGATCCTGTCTTAGCCAACTCTTATAGCCCTGTTTGTTTTTTGACCCTGTTTTTTTTCCCTTTGCCCGCTTTGCATCTTTGCATCATTGTCTGGATTTAATAAACTGAAGCTCTCCTGCAATTGCGTTCTCGCAAAAAATAATTTTTTCCCTCTCTAGTCTAAATACTGAAGCACCAACATGCTTTGTGAAAACAAAACATTTAAAGACAATCGGATAGAGAAGTGTGTTTCATTCTCTTGCTGTGAGTTAAAAATCTCATTATTTTGTACTTGTCACTAATAGTAATGTGAAGAGCCAGTGCAAAGCAAAAGCAATTGATTGTGTGATATACTTGATGTGTTAATTGTTAACTGAATTAAAAAACTAGTAGTTTATAGGGAATTTTGTGTATATTTTTCAGTGTATATTTTCACTGATGATTGATGATATGATTTCCAGCAGAGAAAAAATGTTTAAAGAGTAGAATTCTGAAGGCACAAACTGTAATGTTAGTACAACAGATTGTTAGGAAGTTGGGGTCAGAGCACAGGGTCAGATATGATACCATGTCTCTGGAGTAGAGGAGGTTAAGATTCCTTGGTCAGGAGCTTAATAGGCGTAACTTGGCAGTGTTGGGGTTTGAAAGCTTAACATTCTGATCATTAATCCAGAGCCTTAACTATTTCATGATCTGTATAATTTACATTGATATAAAACTTCTCCTAGGACCATGTCTTCATTCTTTAAAACTTCATATTCCTCATATTCACAGCCCTGAGGACCAAGCGTATGGTTGGAGGTCTCCTCACCCCAGGCTATGTTCCCTGGCAGGCTTTGGTGTACCTTAGTGACAGCAAGCTGGATGGAGGTATCGGTGGAGGAGCTCTGATTGCCCCTCAGTGGATTCTGACCGCTGGCAGGAATCTATTTGTGAGGAAGACACAAAACAGTACTAGAGGAAAAGAGCCCTTGATCCCAAAGGTCTATCTGGGTGTCGTCCAGCGTTCCAGAGCTGATGCCGCTGCGGAGGTGGCAGTGGAGAAGGTGAAAGTTTCTCTCTATAAAGGAGTGTGAAAAATTATAAACTGTAGCTTGAGTGAAGCAGTTGCCAGGTCGCATTCATCGAACAATCGTACATTCCAACTAACAAGCTTAGAAATAGAATTCATTTCAGATGTTTGTTGATAAATTATGTGGGGATGAGGACTGAACTACTGAGTGAACTCTATTTATCTTACATCTCGTAAATTCCTGAGTTTTCAAGTAGGAAAAATTTGTGTTCACCAGTTTTTAACCACACTGTTAGCATCTACAGGGCAGGAAAAGGCAATAATAACTTTTGACAAATTAATATTTTTATTACCTCAGTGCAGTCTCCGCCTTATTATGGGAGAAAAATTAGTATTCATTTTCATCATTCAGCATGTTTCTGTCTAGTACAAGTCTCTGGTTCTATCTTATTAATATATAAGTATTAAAAACTAAAGATCAGAATTATTCAGTGCTGATAGAAAAAAGAAGCCTCTTTTTCTAGCCTCTATCCATCCATCCTTCCATCCATCCATCTATATATTCATATATCCATCCATCTATCCATCCATATATCTATCTATCCATCCATTCCTTCATTCATTTTCTATCTAATCAATGCCTCAATATTTTACATCATCAATATTCTATAATTCTACCCCAACTTATTGCCTCAATATTTTCATTATTTTCTGCCCTCAATATCTATATATTTACCTAAATATTGCCTCATTTTCTAAGTTAATTTATTATCTCAATATTCTACATACACTATATTGCCAAAGGTATTCGCTCACCTGCCTTGACTCGCATATGAACTTAAGTGACATCCCATTCCTAATCCATAGGGTTCAATATGACGTCGGTCCACCCTTTGCAGCTATAACTGCTTCAACTCTTCTGGGAAGGCTGTCCACAAGGTTTAGGAGTGTGTTTATGGGAATTTTTGACCATTCTTCCAGAAGCGCATTTGTGAGGTCACACACTGATGTTGGACGAGAAGGCCTGGCTCTCAGTCTCCGCTCTAATTCATCCCAAAGGTGTTCTATCAGGTTGAGGTCAGGACTCTGTGCAGGCCAGTCAAGTTCCTCCACACCAGACTCTGTCATCCATGTCTTTATGGACCTTGCTTTGTGCACTGGTACACAGTCATGTTGGAAGAGGAAGGGACCAGCTCCAAACTGTTCCCACAAAGTTGGGAGCATGGAATTGTCCAAAATGTCTTGGTATGCTGAAGCATTCAGAGTTCCTTTCACTGGAACTAAGGGGCCAAGCCCAGCTCCTGAAAAACAACCCCACACCATAATCCCCCCTCCACCAAACTTTACACTTGGCACAATGCAGTCAGACAAGTACCGTTCTCCTGGCAACCACCAAACCCAGACTCGTCCATCAGATTGCCAGATGGAGAAGCGTGATTCGTCACTCCAGAGAACGTGTCTCCACTGCTCTAGAGTCCAGTGGCGGCGTGCTTTACACCACTGCATCCAACGCTTTGCATTGCATTTGGTGATGTATGGCTTGGATGCAGCTGCTCGGCCATGGAAACCCATTCCATGAAGCTCTCTGCGCACTGTTCTTGAGCTAATCTGAAGGCCACATGAAGTTTGGAGGTCTGTAGCGATTGACTCTGCAGAAAGTTGGCGACCTCTTCGCACTATGCGCCTCAGCATCCGCTGACCCCGCTCCTTCAGTTTACGTGGCCTACCACTTCGTGGCTGAGTTGCTGTCGTTCCCAAACACTTCCACGTTCTTATAATACAGCTGACAGTTGACTGTGGGATATTTAGGAATAAATAGAATATTTAGGATTTCACGACTGGATTTGTTGCACAGGTGGCATCCTATCACAGTTCCACGCTGGAATTCACTGAGCTCCTGAGAGCGACCCATTCTTTCACAAATGTTTGTAAAAACAGTCTGCATGCCTAGGTGCTTGATTTTATACACCTGTGGCCATGGAAGTGATTGGAACACCTGATTCTGATTATTTGGATGGGTGAGCGAATACTTTTGGCAATATAGTGTATTTCCCTAGATTTCCCACTTATTTAATGCCTTAATTTTATAGCATATGTAATAAATATTTCCCTAATGTTCTACACGAATTTATTTCCTGGTTTTTCTACATGTGGCATAAATATGGTCACAATTTTCTACCTCAACTTCCACAGGATTGTAACTACTGCCCTATCTATCGTATCATTCCTAATGTATTACCTCATTTTTCAGATGCCTTTAATTTAATGATAAAATTATTGCCTTTGTTTCCTGAATATTGCCTAAATTTGCTTTAATTCTTAATTCAAACTTCTTCTCATTCACTCCAGGTGTTTCTTCATCCAGCTTTCCAGAATGCCTCAGACGTAGACAACGACCTGGCACTGATCAAGCTGAAAGAGCCGGTGAGCTACAACGACATGATTTTCCCCATCCCTCTGCCCGAGAAAGGGGACAACCTGGAGGAGAGCGAGGAACAGAAAGGCGTCATTGCTGGTTGGGGCTGGGGACCACTTTTCACGTTCTCTGATCGCCTAAAGTTTCTGGTCCTTCCAATTCTCCCAAGTAATGCAGACCACGATAAGATTACAACGACCCGCACCAAGTTTCAGGAGAATGTTTGTTATGGAGATGCAGGTGGAGCTCTGGCCCTCCTTAACCCTGATACCAAAAAGGTCTACGCTGCAGGAATCCTTTCCTATGATGAGCCGTGTACTAGAGATGAGGAAGCTGTCTTTATCAAGGTCTCAGCATATCTGCCATGGATCCACAGCGTGATGAGCGGTGACTCGGAGAGGTTCTCATCTCTCCGTAACTCCACCATGAATAATCTGCTTTCAAAGTTTTTATAGACTCTGTACAGTTGTGTAAAATTAACTAATTGTTTGTTAATAAAAAAATATATATTCAAGAGATATTAAGTTGTTCTTTTTCCTTTAAAAAAAAAGTATTTTAGTTTAGTTATTCTAATATATCCTGCTACTAATCAAGTAAACTGTTCAAACACCAGGCCTATGTATTAATCATCATCAGAATTTGTAATGGGTGAAGGTTAATATGAATAAGTAACAGTGCCTTTGTTAATGTTTCAGTTTGAATTGGCTGACTGACTCATGGCCAATCATCTATTCAATACCTTTTCAATTCATTTTTCACAGCCATTTCTATGTCCTTCAAACCAATTATTCATTGTGAATTACCTTCAGTGGTAAGACTTGTAAGTCTCCTGGTGGTTCAGCAGCAGAATCCAGCGCACTCATTGCTGTGACTTGGGTTCGAATCCTGGGCAGGGCACTAACCCAGTCACTGAAGAGTTGCAAAAGACAAGTTGGAGTTCCTCCAATTCTCATAAAATTGCATCAGGAAGGGCATCCAGCGTAAACCTGTGGTAAATTGAAACATGCGGACCAAATAGGTAGCAGGTGAAAGAACAACAACATTCTGCACTTGTAAAACTTTTGAACAATTTTTATTTAACGCCTTTTCCTAGTAAACTAGTGTTCTAGTCCACCGGTGAAATAGAAATTGACTTTTTAAATCAGTATAAACACATGAGCTATAGGTAAAAAACAGAAATACTTATGGAAAACTACAAATTCTTAAAGCCCTTAGTGTCTACATTCATATGAGCTTCATATTAACCACCACTGTGGAGTATGACATGACAAAGACATTTAATGCTGACCATGGACACAACAAAACAGGAGCAAATTCCTTTTTTTTTTTTTTTTTTTTTTTTTTACAAATTTAGATGTTTTAATCCACAACAATCCAAGTGCAATTGCTGTTTTTACACCAGTTAATTCATCTGTAAACAGCAGGTTAGGCTAGTTAGTTATTTTTATGCCATAGAATATTTCCCAGAACACAAACACATCTAAAAATGTAATCGTAATATTTATGTTAGAATTTACATGTGTTTCTCCATTTACTCCTCTATTGTCTGTGTATTTAGGTTAAGACCAACAAGGATGTGTGTGTGTGTGTGTAAATACATGATCCTTACCACAACAGGACAGGAAGGAAACTGTAAATCAAGAGATAAGGATGATGGACAGCTAAAGGGGGTGGATATTTTTGCAAAGAGATTATAAACGTCTTGAAGCAATATATAAGAGTCTGCTGAGAGAGTTCAACAGTTGCTCCATGGACCAGCTCAGCTTTGTTGATTCTCAGTAAAGTCTAATTTGGTATTTACATTTATGGCTTTTGGCAGACACCCTTATCCAGAGCAACTTACATTTTATCAAAAAAAATTTTTATATATGCAATTGAGTGTTAAGGACCTTGCTCAGGGGCCCAGCTTGGTGGACCTGGGATTCAAACTCACAGCCTTTCACTCAGTAGCCCAACAGCTTAACCAGGCTATCACTTTCATCATCACAGGTGATGGATGTAGTGTCTGGGCCTTTCAGCATAAAAAATGCTCTAGTCAGCACTTATTCTGTTTATTCTGAACCTATAATTAGAGAATCACAATGTTTCAATGTTTAGTGTATCATCAGGAATTCAGATAGCCAACATGACCACAGCCCCCCATGTACCAGGAGTCAAGAGTACAAAACTGGCCTAAAACTACTTTTTTTTAAAGCTGAGGAGATACATTGAAAAATTAGGGAGTTATGATATAACCTCCCATAAAAACAGTTTACACATGAGTGTGTGTTGTGTTTATTAATAAATAACGTGAAATGCAGTTGGCGTCAAAAGTATTTGATTAAGAAACATTCTGATTACTGCATCATTTTGATCACTTTTTTTTATTATTGCATGTTTTAGTTTGTTTTCATATGGCAGAAACAAGCTTCCTCAAACTGAATACCTGCTCTTCGGTTCCGCCAGGTTGCTCACTCGATCTCTATTCCCAAGTGACCCTCAATCTTAGCAAATCACGTTGCAGACACCAAACATTAGATATTTTTTTTTTCAAGTATGTAGAACAGGGTAGATAGCATTTTCCTCAGAGTATGTTCCGCTGCCCTGTGATGGAGCAACAGTTTGAAAAGATGTAGAAGGTGTTGGCTTCACATGTCTCTGAGAAAGCATTTTCATGTGTTTAAGCAGACCTATTTATTTATTTATTTATTTATATATTTATTGCCAAATGCTACAGCTCTTTCTTGTATTCAATTCCAATTCAATTTATTTGTATAGTGCTTTTAACAAAGGACATTGTCTAACGTTTAAAATTTATCCCTATTACACGCTAGTCAACACCCAGTGTTCCCCCAAAAGATCAGTTCAAAGGGTTGACTCATTTATTTGACAGTGTGTAAATGTCGTATGTCCAAACATCAGCTGTGACTGAGGATTCAGGATCAAGTCTTCCCAGAGAACATCAGTCAGGGTTACAGCTGAACACACACCAGTGTCACGTCCACCTCCATACACAGCTCCTGCTGCACCGCTATGGTTTTCCCATCTCACACTGATACAGCATTCAGTGTCGACATACTGTGTGTACCTTAAAACAGCTCGCATTTTTTATGTGTCAAGACAGATTAGAAAAGCAATTTCAGCACTGTCAATATTGTATTTACTGTGGGAATAAAGGATTACATAAAAATGCACCTACACATTTTTTTCTTTCCATTTTAGGAGCTTCTTATATGCAACTGTATTTTTCCTCCTAAATGTGTCTTATTGAGAGAATCTTTCAAATAAAATTAAATTCAGATTTAATCTGGAGAAAATATTATGGAATCACTCATTTTTATTGGATTTTGTCGATTGCAATCACAATACCATAAAATTAGTTTTAAGTCTATAATGAGCAGAGCGAATCTGATTTTTCCTTCAGAAAGAACACCTTTCTAGTAATTGTATAAATATGATATTTGTGTGTGTGTGTGTGTGTGTGTGTGTGTGAACATATGTGCATGCCCAAAGTTCATTGAATTCAGCTGCATCTCAGTCAGTTAACACTTACTTTCAAAGCTGCAGATGCTACAACAACAGTTGTACAATAGTTTTATTCACAAATTGATCACTGAAGTTCAATACAGCGGATGGGAGAGAAGAGAGAGAGAGAGAGACCTTGTAAGTTTATTTTTAATAGAGAAAAAAGTAATACCTGCCCTATGGTCCTATCGATTTGCACACTTGATCTTAGCAAATCACATTGAGGACACCAAATGAATCGATTAGCAATGACACCAATGACACAATGACACCCAGAGTGCAACGTCTTTAATCTCTTTTCTTATTTCTCCCCTAACACAAATGTCAAGTGCATGTCCTTGTGATCTGCAGGTGCAGCTTTTCATCACTAAACACTGCTTTCCTCATCAGACAGTATGCTTCCTTTGATAAGCTCCACACGGGCATTTCTAATAAGCCAATCTAATGAATTTTTTATCCCTGGCCTGCAAACCATCACTGATTTCAAGTCTTGTGAACATGTCCCATTTATACGAAGGCTTGAGACTTCACTTTAAGTGCCATAATAATAATAATAATAATAATAATAATAATAATAACAGGTTCATGGGGTGCTTTAAATTGTAAAAGTCACTATCAAGCCTGTGACAAGAGACACATAATCTGAGAATGTCATGGACTCCTTAGAAAATTTTTTTTGGAAGACCACCAGAGGGTGATCTAGCAACGATCTATTATGTCACTACTGTGTTTTGTGCCATATGCTTTTATTTACACTTTGTGTTTCAGGAGTGTTTCCTCTGTTCCGGTTTCACCTCTGCACACCAGTTCCTCGTGTTCCCCTGATTGGAGCACGATATATGTCAGTCATGTAGTTTTGAGAGAGAGAGAGAGAGAGAGAGAGAGAGAGAGAAAGAAAGAAAAGCACAACACTCATCTTATCTCACAGCTGAAATGATCTTGGAATAGTCATACTGGCAGAGTGGATCAATTCCACATTTTCAGGAAGATGTACTAAAAATCTTAAAACAAACAAACAAACAAACAAATAAATAAATAATAATAGCAATGCACCAAAATCCATTCTAGCAAACGTCTCGATATCATGACATATATAAACAGACCAATATTAATTAATTAATTCAATTATTTATTTATCAGTCTCTCTAGGATTGTGTTTTACCTATCACAGAAATCAACACAAAATTACCACAAATTATATGCAGAGTTGGGCTGAGACATGTCTTGTGACATCGTCTTCTATTCATATGCATTAAACATGAGTACAATTTACAGTGACACATACAATACCATTTCCACTGAAGGTGCAATATTTGTATATTATGATGGTAAATGTGTGTGCATGTAACTGTGTATGGCAAATAAAATGATACTGATTCTGATATTTATGACATGAAGCCAGATGTTTAGCATTTATCATGGTGTTATTACCATGTAGATTATTATGTCTTTCGACTACAGTTGTGGTCATTATTGTGATTATTATTCACTTATTGTTTGTTTACTTGTAACTCTGTTACTTATACTCTGGCTTCTTAAAACAAACAGGTTTTAAATGAAGCCAACAATGTGTGTCATGAAACTAACTGCATTTTGACTAACTATTAACTAAGCATTCTTTAGTGTACAAGACTATTTAGGCCTACAAGAAATTAGGAATGACAAGCCTTTTTAACTAGATTTGATGGTGCGTGTTTACGGCCACATTTTTCTTCACTGAAAGACAAACTGCTCTTCCATTTACTGCACACCTGCACAAAAAGGATCACAATGTCAGGTATATCAGATGTGAAACTGAAGAACTAAAGCGATGCTTTATCCACAAGCCGGCGCATGTTTCACAATGTTCTAACATCGCCTGCTATCAATCATCGCTAAGAGCATTGTATTACAATATTCATTTCCTCTCCTCAAATGGATGTGTTTTTATTGTCTATGGTTAAATTTCTCATTTGATTTGCAGATGACACAATGCTTCCTGCTTTATTTCCAAACTGTAATGAAAACATTTATCATAAGAAAGTAGATCAACACAAACTGTACTTCAGTTCCTCTTAATGTGTATAGCCTGATTCTGATAGTTATATAACACGGAATTATTGGTCGTGTCAGTCAAAATTGTTGTTTCTCTCTCTGTGATGGAAATAGAGACAGCAGAACAGAGTTGAAGTGAAATACCATCAGCATCTGGGAGAGAAAAAAAAAATCTGAAGCATTATAACCATCCCATGATGCATGACATTACAGCTACAGTCTTCAGCTCCAGTGAGTGGTTTGGTGTTACACAAAATACACAAAAATATTATTTACTCTCACTCACACATTAATATGATTGTTATTATAATCAGAAGTCTAGAGTTAGTGCCCAGATTCGGCACTTGAACTTATTATCTTGACGATAAAAACAATTTACTTTGTTTTGTTTGTGCATACCTGATGCAAACACAAACAAAAAAAAAAACCCTACATTTTTGTGGTCAGGCCCAATGTCCTGCCCACAGCATGACTAGATTGGTAGAAATGTAGACCATGTGTCACGTAGATTTTATCAAGAGAGACGTTGTAATAAAGCAGCGCACAGTGAGATAAAAAGTTAAAGAACGTTTGCAAAAATATGGTATGCCAAAAAAAAAAATAGGATGACCATATGTAGTACATATAGTATAGAGGGAAATTATATAACCGGTGTCACCCAGATGAGGATGTGTTCCTTTTTGAGTCTGGTTCCTCTCAAGGTTTCTTCCTCATATCGTCATTAGGGATAAATATACATGTAAAATTTCATCATTTTTATTTTAAATTTTATATACCTGTAAAGCTAGTGTCTACTGTTAAGAGTGCTATACAAATAAAGTTGAATTAAATTTTATCTTTAAAATCAGCTGTGTGTGTCTGTTTACATCTGAAAGGAAGTAGATGTGGTTACTTTGTGGGTTCTTTGCTCTTTGCTGCATCATCAACTTTCACACAGCCTTCAGAGACAAGGTCTTTGTTGTTTGTGTGTGCTTCACATTTACAGACAGCTAGTTATAGTGAATGGTGTATAGCCTCTAAAACCTTGCCACTAGGTGATGGTGAGTTATGTGTTTGCCTTCGGATGTTAAAAACCCTCTTTGCCTCTTGACACACTGTCCCAAAATCATCAACATGAGCGTTGTGTTTCCTCGAAAGGGAACTGATCTACATGCATTTTTTCTTCCTAACACATCTAGATTACAAAATCATCAATTTTTATAATCTAGACTTGGTCCTTGACTAACATTTGCTGTACAATGCAACTCATCTGCCGCATATTTCAGCTTACATCCTGTTTTTTCTTTTTCTGTGTAGCAGAACATTTGCAGGGGACATGACCAAATCTGAGTTAACCTGCCACCAGTGTTGGGTAGGTTACTTTGGAAATGTAATAGGTTACAGATTACAAGTTCCTCTGTTTAAAATGTAATAAGTAGTGTAACTTTTCAATTACTTTATAAAAGTAAAGTGACTGATTACATTTGATTACTTTTTGATTACTTTTAAGTTTCTAATGGATATTTTCAACGAAATCATTTCCAAACATTTATACCAGGCAGGGTTAACCTTACAGTAGAACTCAACTCTGTTTACTGTTAGAATTTTAAATCTTTCCTCACTTGAATTAAGATTATATTGATTTAATTTTCAGCACAGCCACCACAAAACCAGACTTCAGAACAAACATCGTTTAATACTGTTTTAGGAATCTAATCTTTGCATAGCTATGACAGGACACACTGGCAAGTAACAATGGCTTGAAAAATAAACAATCTGAAAAGAGTCATCATAATGTATGCTACAGCGCTAAAATAACTAAGTTATGTTAGATCTGACATTACCAACACACACACACACTTGTCCTCTGATCCTCGCTCTGTGATGCCGAGGTTTGCGGATTGAAGAACGCGCTGAAAGTTGGGGAGGAGCTGAAGATCCGCCGTTTTCATATGAGATTTAAAGGGGGCTGAGGCGATCACTTATTCATGTACAGTTTATGGAGAATCGCAGAATTTTAGGAGGGCTGAGTAGAAAACGTTAGGGGGGCTTTAAAATGGCCTAGTGACGCCCATGGTTAGCAGACTAGCTAATTTATTCTGAATGTTTTGAATACAGGTCTTGAGTACACTATAGGCTCGATGAAGGAGCAGGCGCGTTTTAGTGGATTTTTTCCACAGAGCAGCTACAGTAAATCGACTGACCACTTTTTATTATACAGAAACAAGTAATATATCATTCCAAACTAAAGGGCCTGTTTTTATTTCTGTACACTCACAATAATGACAAAAATTTTACATTTTAAATATATTATAAAATAAAGAAAGGCCAGGTTCCATACCTGCAGATGCTTCCTCAGGTTCAACATTGAAGCCTTTGATGTCGAAAGCATTTTAACAGCCGGCAAACAAATTTTGCACTGAACTGTTATATTTGTCCCTTATTGGATTTCGGGATGAAATTATTTTTTAAATTTCTAGGACTGAAATGCATTTTTATCACTCGCCATGGTGGTAACTCTCAGACAGTGTATTAGCCTAAAGCTTTCCGCGGCAATGTGGATTAACGTAATTGGCAGACGCGCCGCAAATTCAAACCAGAGAACCAATCAAAATCATCAGAGTAGCACGGCTTTAACAAACTCTAGCAACAAATTAATATCATTCAACATATCCTAGTTTTTTAAAAGAAAATATTCAGATGTAACTCTATTTGTAATCTTTAACATTTTCATAACTGTAATTTAATTACATATTTTTCTAAGTAACTGTAACGAGTTACTGTTACATTTATTTTGTAATTAAGTTACGTAACGCCGTTACATGTAACTAGTTACTCCCCAACACTGCCTGCCACTTACACATATACAGTGGCTCGTATTCACTAGCATACATCATTTGCATAGTAGATTTCACACATTTTAACTCCTGTGTCAAAATTATGCCCAGTCTGCACATCAGGTCTCATCCTGGTAAATTTATTAGACAGCAATTGGACAACAGAAAGGAATGTTTAAAAAATTTGTTTTCTTTGTGGACTGTCAGCTGGACTGTATAATGTTCCTTCACAGTGTTACCTGTAGCACTGACGGTATATAAGTACCATCCGCTCCTTTATAATTCTTCTTCTGCCCCTGAGTCAACCAAGAACTACTGGCCTGACACTTGTAGTAGTAGACAACCTGTAGTTTTTCTTTGCTAACATCACCACTGGCTAATTCATTAGGAATAAATTGAAAATTTATATCCTGAACTATTCTTGTTAAGCTGTTTTGTGACAATGTCCACTGTTAAAAACGATATACAAATAGTGAATTGAAAATTTCAATACGCTCATTCATACACTACCATTCAAAAGTTTGGGATCACTTGGACCTTGTTTTTACACATGAAATTAGTTTGAATAGGAAATATAGCAAACGGACAGGACATGTAGTCACACAACACTGTTTGCTTGGTTGGGGGATCACATGACCCCATGGAAAGTCATGCGAATATTTTCTTTCTTCATTTCTATAAGGTGAGATGAAGCTGGAGCTATGCATCTATAAAATATCCCTAAAACAAAATGTGGAAAGAGAACACTTTAATTTCACAAATCAAACGGAGCACAAATTGAACAAGAAAACACTGCTTCATGTTCATTTCTGTGTTCACATAAGCAAGGCGTGTCCAAAGTCTGGCATCAGGCGAACTGATATTCACCGGTTCATAGCTTCTGCATTAGAATGTATAATAGAGTGACAGCAGGCTGTGTTAATACAGCTAAAATAGCTAAAAGAGCCTTTCCTTCTCAGGCTATACCTGCAGATTCATTTACAGAATGATATTAAGTTATGGCTACAGACAAAAAGTGCAGTGTTACTAGTGAGAAGGGGTGATTTCCAAAGAGCTGGATTTATTGTCTACAACATATCTGATTTTTAATGAGTCGTATCACTTTCCATTGAAGCATGCGTACAGACTTCCCAGAACACACAATGAGTTCCCCATTCAGTCACTGATTGAACACAACTGTCAATCACACACACACACTTACCAAGCCTTGCACTCTGTTTATGGAATACAGCAGGTCCTCGGTTTACAACGTCCTCAACTTACGGCGAAAATCGAGTTACGTCGCGCCGTGGGAACAGAATACCGACGTAAGTCCTGTGCTTGTTTGCTGACCCTGACCTTGCCTGCAATTATGATTTTGTTGTGTTCATTAAACATGACTTACATGTGCATTTGCCTCTGCATTTCCATCCTGAAAATTAGTTATCTAATATCTAATTATTTCTACATAGGACATCTTCATGCATATGAATGCCCTCCCTTACGAATTTTCACCTCAAGAATTAAAAAATGAACCAAATGCAGGCTAAGTTGTGCGTAAGTCCGGCAGCCACTGGGATTGTTTTTTCTCTGGTTTTGGGATACCTTGACCCTACTTTGGGAAAATTCAAAATACTGATCCAATACTGACATCTTCTTATTAATTGCATGACATGGTGCAAGCTTTTATTGCCAAGAGACGCAGAACATCGAAGGCGTCATAGTGAAATGTGTTAAGACAAGCATGTCCTTTAGTTCATGTGCATTGCATTTGATTGGATAATACTGTATGTCAGATCTTACCTGGGACCAACCTACAGTTTAAGGTCACTGTTAGCACATCCCTCATGTTATGCACAACAGCAGGTGCGAGACATCTTTTACTGATCTCTAGTGTAATTTGAGTTTGTGTTATGGCTATAGGTCCAATGAAAATCAGAGTAATATTAATTATATTTCTCAGTAACCCCTTTACGACTGTGTAAGTTATTGTTTTGTGGCATCATTCGACTTTTCATCCTGTCCCATTCTCACTTCAATCAATTAACTAGTCATTTTAGTAATACTATACTCACAGTTCATTATTTATTATTACTGTAATACACAGAAAAATCACAACACAACAGTATAGAAATAGAACAAGTCAAGCATTCGGCTTGGGGAAGTACATGTTGCAGTTCAGGATGACAATTAAAAATGTGGCATCAACAGTTAACACTTTCTGACCATATAGTATACAGTTATAAGTCTAAATAATATTAGGGATACATACAGAATTTCTATATTTCTGTAAACTGTTTATAAAAAGCGCTATACAGGTAAAATTTAACTGAATGAAATTTATGAAAAGAGGATTCAACCCTCTTCTATAATCTGTTTTATGAATATTTTGGTTTTGTATTGTACATTTGTGTGGTGTAATGTTTTCGGTGAGGGTTAGTGATATAAGAAGAGTGTAAGTTGGTAAAGTAAAGATTTTGATCTAACTGTTTTCTCCCAAACTGTTTTGTGTTTTTTTTTTGTGTGCCCATGTTCAGTATTGAATGTCTTTGTCAGGCCAGGTGAAAAGGGGTTAATAGGGTATATAATGATAATTTAACCCATGTCCGGAAATTCTGAGAAAAAAAAAATCTTAATGCTTTGTTGCTTCATAGTGTGTACATGTGTTACTGTAGGAAAACCTTGTGCCTCATTGATAATAGACAGAGTTCAGTTGTTGGAGGAAGATAATGTAGAGATCACGCCATTTTACAATTGTCCAAAGATGTGTTTGATGTGCTGGAAGAAAATGGCAAACTGTGTAGGCTTGAACTTTAACGAATATTCATTCATTGAGTCACTGTTTCATCCTTTTTACGGTTGTTCTGGATCCTGGAAAAAGTGTGTACATGAATACAGCATGGATGCAACATTCAGAGTCTCCCACCAGCCTTGGGACAATTTAGTGTATCCACCACCTGACATGTTTTTGGAAGGTGGAAACAAACCCACATGTGAAACCTCACACAGAGTGTAACTGAAGATCAGGATCAAACCAGGAACTTTGGATCTGTGAGGCAGTAAATAGTACCTACTGTGCCACCCAAATCTGAATATCTTTTTCAAATGTAGTGAACATATTTAACAGCAAAAATGAGTCCATGTGAGGATAAATCTGAAAAAGTGCAAAGTGGTTGCTATGCTTCCTCTTGACAACAGTAGAAAATAAATTAACATACGTGAAAACAGTAATGCATGGAATGATTAACAGGAAAATGTGACAAGACATTAAAAAAAAAGAAGGCACTGTTTCATGTAGGGCAAAGTGGTAAGATCTCCGAGTCTACACAGGATTTTTTTGCCTCCCACACAAATGTCAGAAGGGAGTCCGCCATCTTGGAAGCAAACACTACATCAAAGTTGTGACTTTGCTCCTTGGAGAAAGTGTTGACCCAGTCTCCGATTTCACCTAAAAAAAATTCTGTTAACCCATTGCTATGTATGAATTTATTTGAAATAATTGACATATCATTTATGAAAGTCTTACCTTTCCTCATGAACCTCCCCTTGCTGTGATCCATGATTTCCTGAGGAACCAGGGTGTAGTTCACCATGTTGTTCTCGCTCATGGTGTTGAAGCTGCAGGTCTTCTGAACGCTGATCAACTCTTGCTCCAGCAGGGGGCACTGCAAGAACCGGCTCACTTTCTCCAGGGAACCACGCAGGTCCTGCTCCAAAGCAATCCCATATTACTATTTACTTGCTACAGAATCCATGTTAGTGATCTAGAACTGAATTTACAAACCTCTTATAGAGAAGAAAGCTATAATTTATCATCAAAGATTTTGTGAAGTCATTATTTATCATGTCATGTATATCAGTACATATTCCCAGCAGTACAGTTTAATGAAATGAAGCAAAGCATTCCAGTTTAAAGTTTGAAATTTGCATGTTATAACAAGCTAAAGAATCATATATTGCATCTCATGATTGGAAATCTAAAATAAATTTCCCCAAATTCAAAATATTTTGGCTTGCTGAGATGACCCTCCACATCATCTTATTTGCTTAGCTTGGTGGAGAACTCTTTTGGCACCACAATGCAGTCAAACAACTGTTTTGTCTGGAGCTGATTTGTTTATAACCCAGACTGTTGAATGCAGCCTGTGGTTGACAGCAGCATCAATTTTGGGTTGGTTAAGCAAACTTTACATTTTTGTGCAGTGGGGATAATCCAGGACATGTCATCAGTCGAGACTAAGAAAGGGTCAGAGACTTGACAAATTCCAGGAACAAGAGCCAGAAGTTTTGTGTGGTTTGACTGGCTCTTGAAAAAAGAAGCATGAATGGCATTTCCTAAAATATTTGTGTTTTCAGTGAGTGTGTATATGCATGCATGTGTTTCTGTAATAGTTCTTTAATAGTTTTTATAATGAGACCCCTTTCTATACGGCTTAACTATAATGGTTTCCTAACACTACCAACAATGTGTATTTGTTTTAACCGTCTTGTTCCATATCCTGACGAGCCAGGTACAGTACAAGTAGCTCTACAGAGTTATCTTACCTCCCACATTTCTTCATATGTGATGTACAGAAAGTTCTCAATGTTTCTTGAATTGCCGGTCCATCCTTTCACATGATCAAACCAAGACCCATAATGCACTACAAAGAAATTAAGATGACGTTTAGACCAAAATCTAATTGCAATTTATTGAGCTGATTGGTAAAATGAAAAAAAGAAAAAGCTTGCAAACCTGTTCCATCCAGAAAAGAGCTCAGAAACTCGGAGAATGGGCCAGGGTCATTTAGGAAATTTGCCATTTTGTGGAAGAAGTAATAAGATACTATGACATCTTTAGGGTTTCTTGCAACATATATGACCTGAAAACAGACATTTCAGAAGTTATAAAAAAGGTGGAATATAATTCAAACAGACAATTAAATTATGCGAGTTACACTTTACATAGTCACAGCCTAAGAAGTCATGCCAATGACCAGTTTGGCTGGATGTATATTGTACACAAGGTGGAAACTGAATTTTTTCCAAACTGTTGGTATAGACTTATTAATCTGCAGGACTTTCTTAAGTGAAAGATCTTTTTGCACGCCAGTCTGTTTTTGTAGGGACATCAACTGTACATTTTCACACCCCTAAACACAACACTGAACAAAACTAACTGTGATTGGTTGCTCTACCCGCTTGGGCGGTTCTTGAACAAGAAAAGCTGCTATGGAGTCCAGACCTACTGCTGTCAGTCTGAAGGTCTGGCTACATAAGACTGCATTTTACAAATAATTACACTTTGTCAAAAGGTTCTATTGTTTGTTCAGAAACAAGCAGATAGTTCCTGCTACAGAACCAAAATTCCAGGGGGTTGAGCTGGACCTGATCTAGGTAGGAGGATCTGGATGAGGTCTGACTCCATCCCCTGCAGTGAAGGTTACTATTGAAAGTTTGGTTCGATTCTACAAATGTAGGAAAATCCAATGAGGTATTCTTTTTACTTCTTGGACTTTCGGTTCAGCAGTAAGGGGAATATGTTTATATTATAAGCCAAACACTTAATTCTGACATCATATCCAGAGACTAAATTAAATTTGCTCAAAATCATACAGTGCCTTTAACTGTAGACGTTGCAACAAAGCAGCTGTACAGAAACCAGGATGTAGATCTAAATCTCTAATAAACATGAGGATGAGGAAGAAACCTTTAGAGACACTGAATGGAATTTGAACTTTTCTGGGTGACACCAGATAGTGGGATCATATATTATTTCAAACACTGTGTGTGATAAATATGAGCTGATTTTGAATAAGAGTCCTGGGAGGATTTGCTTCTACTGTCAGCTATGGTATAAATCCCATCTAGTCTGAAAAGAAGAACCCTCTGTACTTCATATCTAAATATTTTGTATTTTTATTTTAGCTGCAATGGAATCTTTCACCTGAGTAAAATCTCAAAAATATTGAACAGCATCATGGTTTCAGATGGAGGTCACATGGTGTCCAACTACACTCAAAAAACCTGTTCATGAAAGCTAGCCAACTATATTAGCTAAACATAAGTAGCTGAACAGCAAATTGTTGTCATACCCACAAGTTATCTAGACATACTGGTGGAGTTGAAATTTCACTTATAGCCCATTCTACCTTTCATTAACAGTATCTGTATTTTCTTTTTACATTTTGATTCCTGTTTTGACTCCTGATTGTACTTGTTGACTGTCTGCACACAGATTTACCTCATGATTTAGTCTCTATGATTATTTTTACGATCATGTGTCAAATTTAATTTCCTCCATTTTGCAATGTCCTCATTTGCAATGGTATGTTTAGTTTCTGATTTCCAGTTTGACCCAGTTTTTTGTTGCACCTGCGATTCAGTAACCTCATGTAACCCTGTTAGATTGATGGGCATGTTTACTGATAAGATCTAGATCCTGCTCCATTCCACGACCAATCATGAGTTAGAATTTTGCAGTGTATGAAGTGATGTATGTATATTTTACATAACACCTTTTTGCTCAAGCATCTGATTCTCTTTGTTCTTTTTTCAGGGAAGCCATTAAATCAAGTGAGGTACTAAGCTGTAGTTACACACTGAGATCATGACAGTGTCTAAACGTTTTTACATTCCCTAGCGAGCTAACTAGTTCAACAGAATCATTTAAATGTCATCTTAAGAGTAGGGTTGCCAGGTCTAGGAAAAATAGGTCTTTGCCCTTTACAGCCAAAACACAAAAAGAAATAAAACTGAATCTAGAACAAAATGTTTGCAATAGGAGAAGCAGTACCCTTTGCAGATTTTGCATGGGAAAGAGGTTCACCATATTACGCACGCATTTCTGATCTACATTACGATTCTAATGAACTCCATTCTTTATCAAATACGATACAACTCTTATCAAATCCACTTACACCTCTCAGGTTCCCTTAAGGTTTCTTTCTCTTACCATCTAAGTTTTTCCTTGCCACACTTTTTCCTCACCTCAGGCTTGGTCATTAGGGATAAATCCAAATAAATTAAAATATAAGTCTAATATTAATCTTGAACTTTTTGTTCTATATTTCTTATGTTCTGTAAAGCTGTTTTGAGACAATGTCCATTGTTAAAAGCTCTATACAAATAAAAAATTGAATTAAATTGAATTGAATGGGTTTTGTTTTTTGCCAATCCTGCACAGAGTTGGACCAGGATGCATTGTGTGATGCCATCAATGCACGCGTTCAGCCAAATCTGTCTTCGATCCGTGTGAATTCAGTGTGTGTACAGCTATCATAGAAAGACAGTGCATATGTCTCTGGAGTTTAAAGGAAGAATCCTGTGCTTGTGATTTCTCTGATTCAAGGAAAAACATGTAAATTCATGTAGCATTTTGGGCGCAACAATTACAACAAAAACTCTGAAAATATCATAATCCTGGATGGGCTGTTATTTACTTTAAAACAAAGGCCCTGGTGATCACTTATTCTAGAAATAACTGTGATGGAAAATTGTGAAGGAAGAAGTTCTGAACTTCTGTGTACATGACTAGAAGTTGTTTGTGACCAGATGTTGTGTGAACTGTTAGAGGGTCAGAATGCACTGGATAAGAGATAGTGAGACTCAAGACTGTGAATCAGCTTAGGCAGATCTTGGTAAGGGTGTAATCAGGTGTTGTATTGTAGAAAATAATTGACAATGTTTTTCTTTCTTTGATTTGGTATTTGAATCACGTTTATAAAAACACAGCGTAACGAATGATCGCGGCATTTACTCTTTGAGGTTTCTCAGAGAGCGCTGAGTCCTGTTGCGAAGCAGTACAAATAAATTGGAAACCTTTTACTCTTGCCTGTGCCTAAAAGTGTGCTATTTTTTCCAAACTTCCACAACATAACCCACTTTTCAGGCAACCCTTCCTACAATAACAAGCTTGGAAGGAGGCACCAGTGTAATCAACCAGTCAAACAGAAGCCACACCTAATAACAATATAAATACCAAGATGTAGTGGAACCGCACCTGAGATTACACTCTGCTTTACAGTAATTCCAATTAAACATGAGTCATAAACTAACAGATTTGACTGACAGGTTTACAGAACAACAATACTATAAGTGGACTGGATATTTCAGCAGACTAGAGTTCCTGTACCTTTGCCTTGGAGCCTTGGAGTGCAGGAGCCAGTAGTTTGTATGGCAGATGAGTAGTGAGGACTCGAGGTCCTTGTGAAGCCTTCAGGACATCAGGGCAGTAGTACTGCTCAATCCATGGGGCTCGTACCCAGTTAGGCTGAGTTTGAGATTTTACTGGATCTCCTTTGCATGATACCAGTGTGACAATTTCTTGCATCCATGTTGTCCCTACAGTAAAGAGGAATAATTTCAAAATGAGATAAAAACCAGTGACTAAAACTACACCATACTCCCACACACAAACACACAATCCAATCTGAATTTGAACCTACCTGATTTGGGGAAGGTGACAATCAAAATGTCTGTATCTTGAAAGTTAAACTTGGTAGCATAGAGAAGGGATTCCTGAGTGTGCAAGTGTCCAGGAAAAGTGATGCCCTTAAAAGTCTCTGTAACATCCAGCCGAGCCATCTCTCTCTCTCTCTCACTCTCTCTCCCTCTCTCTCTCACTCGCTGAGCATGAGTGTCTGTCGACGTGTACTTGTGTTTCTGAGAGGAAGTACGAGTCAAGGCAGATTTAAATACTTTCCTGAGTGGGTAGAGGCAGATAAACAATAAACCAAAATAGTTCTGACCTTGCATTGCAGCTTGAAACTGATACACAGCTTAATGGGAATTGCCTGAGAAACCAGTCATTTTACCTTTAGTTTGAGGAATTAGAAGTTTCCATACATCTCTATACTCTTTCCTGTTACATGACAAAGAGAGTGAAGCAGGATACAGAACCTTTGTGCTGCATGTTTATATCAGCCACCTTATCTGATAATTTCCGACTGTAGTTTTGAGTAGTGGCCTGTCAGATGCTTCATCCTTTGAACCGTTACTCTTTTAAGCTGCTGAAAACATTGCTAAGCATGTCAGTGAACATTTGGTTACCTGAAAAGCACTTGGTGAAATGCATTTATCGAGACTACAGTGACACATCTGATGATATATAAATAGACAAAATCAAATAGGACTATCATGTGAAGGAGTCACGCTATCCTCAGCTCTTAAAATAGATGGGTATAAGATATTATATTTAACAAGTAGTGTGCACACAGACAACAGGAAGATGAAGATATGAGCATGAGAAGGCAAGTTCATATGAAGCACTGAGCATGCATGCACATTATTGTGTAACCTTTCTGGCATGACATTTACATTGACATATTTTGCTGATCTCGAAAAAATATGTATATGAGGCTGTATTTTGGTAGCAAGACAAAAGAGATGACAAAACCAAACCATGTTTGGCTTTAACCAATACTTTTTAGAATCTATTTTGACACGTCTACTAGGAAAAAGTTTAAATTATGACCACAAAATAATGGTGAAAGGTTTTTAAATGAATTGTCTAAACTTCCCTAGGCTTTAACAGACAATGGGTCTTGTTTCTCCATTATTTAGTCATGTTGTACAAACTAACTAAGTAACTAAGTGAACTAAAAACAACAACAAAGAAACCTAAAAAAATATCCACCCGACCTAAAAATGGTTTGGGGAACTTTGATTTTCTTACTCATGTGCACATGTTAATGAATGGAAAGTTTTATTTGCCTTCATCACAGATCAGTGTTTGCTTACTGTCTTTATCTCTCATACCTTTTCATTCATTCCAATGATACAAAACAAATGCTTTATAAAAATAATTATAGTATAATATGTAATATGTAATATAGTGATTTTTTTAACATCTATTCTTTGTATATTCTTATTTTTAGAGCATGGGCAGTCGATAAAGCATTTCACTGCATATTATTGTGTACGTGGGTTCAAAAAGAATTTTAATTTGAATATTCTCAGTGGTACTCTGAATCCCTGACCTAGTGAACTAGCCTGAGGATGTGATCTTGATAGACAAGTAATCGGTGTATGACAGTGCTGTACTCCATGCAAATGGCATGACAATTTGAAAAACTCAATTCGTTAGTTAATTAGTTGCCTGGTGCACAATTATACACACACTCAGGAGAATAGGGAGAGTACAAACATTTCTTGTAGATAAATATTTCTATAAGCGATTTATGAATAAATCTGTTCATATCCAGCTTGGTAAATAAGATCTCTTATTGAGATTAATACTGTATTTAGTTACTCCAAAGCCAAAGAACCAACGACTTAAGTCCTACAGTCATAATTTTTACTCTTGTATGTAACCAGCTGCTAGAATTGTACTTAAGCTTGAGATATGTACAAGAAAAATGCAAAATATTTCAGCTTGAAAGCAGTAAATGTAAAATTTCAGTACATTAATGGCTGAATGCTGTCCAGACAGAACTAACGTGATAATAAATGTAAACATATAGAGACTGACCTACTGACTCGCAATGGCCTCATTTCATGCAAAATGTGAACATGACTTTGTTTTTGAGTCAAAATTTAGTCCTTTACTAAGGACCACTGTACATGTTTTTTTGCAAAGGTCAAGGAGTTCATTATGGCGAATGTTCTAGGAAGCTCAAAATGAATCAGTGCCTTAGTAAATATCACAATAATAAATAGGTGTAATACCTTGATAAAATCTGTGAATATAACTTAGGTGAATTTTTGAGATGGACATACAAAAAATAAATGACTAAAAATATAACGGTTAATTTCGGCTAAAATGTGCTTTCATTATTTAAGTAAAGTTCCTTTTTACAATAGGAAATGAACATTTGACTTATAAGTTATATTTTTAAAATATGCTTAATAGTTTTGGTAATTGTCAGTCAAAATATTTGAGAAGGAAGTAAATGTAATTGTAACTGTTTTAAGAACTACATTTATTCCACATTCCACATCAATATTGTTAATCTCCCTCAACAATGTAAAAAATTAAGTATAGAAATGTTACCATGTGGACATCAACTGCACGCAAATGAAGCTTGCTCCTGAGATCGCTGCTTCTTTTACAGCTGCCCTTAACTATGAGAAACCACCGCACCCGCAAGCTCCTGGAAAACTCTGTGCCCATTCTGGTGAGTAACTATCTAAGAAATGTTAATGATATAGTAACCCTGCAATCATTCTAAACAACCTCAAGCTGCAATTTTTTTTAAATACTTTTGCAGTCACGCTGCGGTATGTTAGCTAGCTAACTACTTTCTGAAATAGTTCCTGTTGTTTCATCCTGAATTTGTCTAATCAAACTGCTTAGCTAACACATTAACCACTATCTAAACGTGGCCAATGGAGAAATTTCAGTTTTAACATTGCGCAGTATATGCATAAATGTCCAGTTTTTCATCTGACTTTCCTGCGTTTGTTTGTGCAGTCATTGTACATTTGCTTGGGTGATGGACTGCAGGCCAAAAAAACTAATATCTGCCCAGTGTATCCACTGTCCGGCAGCTGTATCTAGACTTGCTGTTGTCTCATTGGCTAACAAACATGTCAAGACAAATCCTGGTGTGCCGTCGAATAATCCTGTCTGTCTCGCCACTGTGTTGCTGTCTGATGGGATATAGAAAAGCATGTGTGCTGGTACTGGGCTCACTGTATGACTATATAACTAAACCCGCGCACACATCTACAAAATGCAGATAAAGTTTCACATCTAATCGTTACCCAAATAATTGTAAGACACATTGTCGACCTCATGACCTTTCCTCTAGTGCCTCGATTAGGCCAAATGTTATTAATTATTGGATACAGCAACTGAAAGTGCTAATTTGGACATTTTGAATTTGGAGAGGATTGAAATGATGCATCATTTGAAATTCTTTTTAAGCATGTTTTTA
Source organism: Hemibagrus wyckioides (assembly GCF_019097595.1). Lineage (NCBI taxonomy): Eukaryota > Metazoa > Chordata > Actinopteri > Siluriformes > Bagridae > Hemibagrus > Hemibagrus wyckioides. Next base: position 5,075,582 of record NC_080719.1, read on the forward strand.
AATTTTTTACAGATTTTTGTGATGTAACCTATAGTTCTCAGTCATCTCTCAATTATAACACTATATCATATCTTTTTTTAGGTTCAATTCAATTCACTTTTATTTGTATAGCGCTTTTAGCAAAGAGCATTGTCTCAAAGCAGCTTTACATAAGAAACAACATAAGAAAACAACAAACATATAAACAGACAAACAGTCCTAGATGTAATCCCAAGTGAGCAAGCCTGAGGTGACTGAGGCGACTGTGGCAAGGGAAAACTCCCATAGATGGAATGAGGAAGAAACCTTGAGAGGAACCAGACTCAAAAGGGTGACCTCACCATCCTCATTTGGGTGACACCAGAGAGTGTGATTATATTGTGCATTTATGTAGTCACTTGTGTGATGCCGATACAGCATGTGGAGAATGTAAATTAATAAGGAGGTTGTTGTTGTCCACATAGGGTTGGCCACGTTGCTATAAATACCCCAGTCCTCACAAAGCAGAACCCGGCTGGAGCTGGTCCATCTCCGGATGCCACTGGAGAAGGCACAGTCTCTGTGTGCCTCGGCATGGGTAGAAGAAGGGAAACAAGTGGAACAGAATTAGCGCAGCTGCTGTTCATAATATTAGCAGCACTAGATGATAATGTTCATTTAATCAGATGTACTGGAGTACAAGGTTATGGGATGTGTTAAATGTATGCCAGGCTAAAGAGATGTCTTTAGTCTATGTTTAAACTGGGAGACTGTGTCTGAGCCCCGAACACTGTCAGGAAGACTATTCCAAAATTTAGGAGCTAAATACGAAAACGCTCTACCCCCTTTTGTGGACTTTGATATTCTGGGAACTACCAGAAGTCCAGAGTTTTGTGATGTTAAAGAGCGTGGTGGATTGTAACGTGTTAGAAGACTGGCTAGATACGCGGGAGCTAAACCATTTAGAGCCTTGAATGTAAGTGGTGCTAATTTATAGTCAATTCTAAATTTAACAGGTAGCCAGTGCAGGGATGATAATATTGGGGTTATATGATCATATTTTCTTGATCTGGTAAGAACTCTGGCAGCTGCATTCTGGACTAACTGTAGCTTGTTTATTGAAGATGCAGGAAAACCACCTAGTAATGCATTACAGTAGTCCAGTCTGGAGGTCATGAATGCATGAACTAACTTTTAAGCGTCAGATACAGATAAAATGTTCCTAAGCTTGGCAATATTTCTAAGATGGAAGAAGGCTGTTTTTGTAATATTGGAAATATGATTTTCAAAGGACAATTTGCTGTCTAATATTACGCCCAGGTCTTTCACTGTTGAGCTAGTAGTAATAGTACATCCTTCTAAATGCAAGCTTCTAAACGCGAGAGCTTCTGTGTACTGGTTTTTGGACCAATAAGTAATATCTCTGTCTATCAGAATTTAGTAATAGAAAATTATCGGTCATCCAATCTTTAATATCTTTAACACACTCAGTTAATCTAGACAAATTGGATATTTCATCTGGTTTTGTTGACATATATAACTGGGTATCATAGGCATAACAATGGAAACTAATCCCATGCCTTCTAATGATGTTACCCAATGGAAGCATGTATACGGAGAAAAGCAGAGGTCCTAAAACTGATCCATGTGGGACTCCGTATTTCACTGGCCATTTTAATGCTAGTGAAACCATTTTAAACCATTTTAATGCCTGTCCCTGCATACCTATGTGATTTTGTAAGCGATCTACGAGAATGTTATGATCTATAGTGTCGAATGCAGCACTAAGATCAAGCAGGACTAAAATGGAGATGCAGCCTTGGTCCGAAGCTAAAAGCAAGTCATTTGTGATTTTAACTAGTGCAGTTTCTGTACTATGATGGGGCCTGAAACCTGACTGAAATTCTTCAAGGATATTGTTTTCCTGTAGGAAGGAGCATAACTGGGCTGACACCACTTTTTCTAGTATTTTTGATATAAACGGAAGGTTTGAAATAGGTTTGTAATTTGATATTTCATTAGGGTCTAGTTTCGGTTTCTTAAGAAGAGGCTTAATAACTGCTAACTTGAGAGATTTTGGGACTTCTTTCAGCAATCTAGTTGGAATTGGATCTAACAAACACGTTGTTGATTTAGCCGTGGTGATAAGTTTAAATAGCTCTTCCCGCCCTATACTGGTAAAGCATTGAAGCTTTAAATGTGGAGCTTTAGGCTGGTCTAGATCACTGGATGCTGTCAAAGGTTGAACATCCAATATTTTGTTCCTGATACTATCAATTTTTTCAGTGAAGAAATCCATAAAGTCCTCACTACTAAACTGTTCTGAAATACACTCTCCAGAAATCTGATGTTTTGTTAGTCTAGCCACTGTACTAAATAAGAATCTGGGATTGTTTTGGTTTATTTCTATCAGTTTGCTCAGATGCTCGGCCCTAGCAGCTTTTAGAGCCTGTCTATAGCTGGACAAACTGTCTTTAAATGCAATTCTAAAAACTTCTAATTTGGTTTTCCTCCACTTTCGCTCGAGGTTACGGGTTGCTGTCTTGAGGGCGTGAGTATGACTATTATACTGGTGCAGGTGTTTTATCTCTAACCTTTTTTAGTCGGATGGGGGCAACAGTGTCTGGTGTGCTGGTGAAAATAGTGCTTATGCTGTTAGCTACTTCATCTAAATCATCTGCATTTAGGGGTCTAGTTAGAAGTTGAGACAGATCTGATAGATTGCTTGTAAGTCTGTCTTTAGTTGTCAGAGTAATAGTTCTACCAAGTTGATAACATGGAGAGACATGTCTAATATGTTCTACAGGTAGAGTGTACACTAAGAGGTGATGGTCTGTGATATCATCGTTTTGAGGTAGAACAGCTATATTGGTCCCATGTGATCTAACTAAGTCTAGCGTATGATTAAAAGGATGAGTCGGTCTATTAATGTTTTGTTTAACCCCAAAGGAATTTAGTAAACCTATAAATACGAGTCCTAACGCATCATTATCATTGTCTACATGAATGTTAAAGTCTCCAACAATTAACACTTTGTCAAAACTGATCAAAAGATCTGAGAGTAAATGTGCAAACTCATTAAGAAAATCAGTGTAGGGCCCCGGGGGTCTATACACGGTGGCCAGAGCAAGATATAGTAGGGATCTTTTATGTAGGTCAGTGAGTGCAACATTAAGGATAAGAACTTCAAATGAGCTAAACCTGGGTCCTGTTTTCTGAGTAACGGTAAGGGAATTGTTATAGATGATTGTGACACCACCACCACGACCAGTCTGACGGGGCTCATGCTTATATGAATATCCTGACGGAGTAGACTCATTCAGACCAATGTATCCATTTGGTCTAAGCCAGGTTTCGATAAGACAAAGTGCGTCGAAACTATAATCTGAGATCATTTCATTAACAATAATTGTTTTTGGTGCAAGGGATCTAATGTTGAGAAGCCTGAACTTAAGAAATTGTTTTTCTTTACTTATTTGGCCTTTGTCAGGTTTAATTGTGATTAAATTACTTCGAAAGCTATTAACAAATTTACGATGGACAGACAATGGAGTCTCTGATGATCACCGTCTCGCGAAGGGGAGCGAAGTGGTTGCGGGTCGAGATCTCGAAAATGGGTGGCGGCAGAGGGGGAGAGGTCTTCATCTGGGGCTTGGCTCGTGTCTTCCACTGCCGCTGCATCCAGGCTCCGTGGTACCCCAGCGCCAGAGTGAATGAAACCTGGGTGGGCTGCGTCCTAGGTGCGCTGAGCCTGGGCAGAGAAATGTGGAGTTGAGGTTGTGGGAGTGTTTGTTTCACGCCGCAGATTTACCTGGGACAGGTGAGCATCAGCTGGGAAGATTCCATCGCGGCTTTCCGCTGTCTCAGCTGGGCCTGCTTCACCTGTAGGTCGCGGATCTGCTTCTCCACAGCCTCCAGCTCCATGTCCACCGAGTGCATCTTGAAAGAATCCTCACCTGCACTCAAAGGCAAACCCACACAGTGTTAAAGAGCAGTAGTACAACAGAAATAACTGGTATGAAAAACATAAACAAACTTGTGGTAGCCGGGCTAATGGGTTAGCATGCTAATGGGCTAACCGGCTATAAGCGGGTGATCTGGAAAACAAATAAAACTAGTGATATAAAAAGTGTTTGGAATGACAATACTATAGGATACTATCGGCTAATAAAGATATTATAAAAAGTTATAATATAATAGGATTTAGGATAAAAATCTAGAAAATTTAGTGAAATTTTAGGTCAGCTTGGCGGAGCTCAGAAAAACACGTCTCAAGGTGACATCTTATGGGATGTAACCTCTGCATATTTGTGGCTTCATCAAAAGGGACAATTCTCAAGCATTATCGAGTGAAGCGCGGTACTTTTGGTCATGGATATAGAGTACCTTGTCTTCAATTAAACTATCTTTGCTCCTTCATAACATGGGGTGGCCTACGTCGATCCCACATTTCACAGGAAGCTGAAGAGTGTAAAGTTGTTCAATCTTTCAGATATAAAATTTGTGACCAACAAAAGACTTTTTTCAGCATATTAATTTACACTTGGAAAAAATATGAAACCATAGAGTGTGCTTTTGATGGATGTGGAACTATATGGACACACAGAAGTAGAAAACACAAATTCTATTCCTGGAAAGACTTTAAGACTGATCTGATTTCTAAACATTCAGTATTTACTGAAGATGAAAACCTCTCTCTGGTTTTTCAATCACATGGTCAAGTTGACATAGACACCTCATTAGAGTTGGGTTGTGAAATAGAAGCATCAAGTGAAAAATATTGGTGCTTTCTTGTTAAAATTGGAAAGAAACTATAATGTTTCTGCCAAATGTTTTTGATGACTTGGAACAGCTTCAGTTAATCTGTGTATCAACTCAGCATATTCAAAATTTAATTGACGATTTCTTTAAAAAAAATAATTGCGCTTTTGATTAGGCTGTTGTTACTGAATTGGTAGGAAAATTCTGTCACTCTAATCCTTTACACACAGTCTTTGTCCCAGATGGTCCCTTTTCTTCAGAATCTAAGAAGGAAAATGTTTTAGGGAACATTTCAAGATAACTTAGCCTGTAGAGTATATTTCAGAGGAGAAATGCAGCTTTCAGTATGTGTCTGTTCTTCAACTATGATTTACATGTTCATACTATAAAGGCAAATTCTGCTCTGCTGCAGTGTGAACAAAGGTGGTCCTATAACTGGGAAATTAAGTTATTTCATAATATTTCATAGAACATTGGCATAGGCTTTTGGAAGGCTTTTGGAAGATTAAATACAAGGAGGCAATTAAAGTTGTGATCATTCCGACAATTATTCTTACACTGACAACTCTGACTGAAAACCAGACAGAAGTAAAGTCTTTGAATTACAGTTCACACTCTGCTACTGAAAAATGAGAGCAGATTTCCGACCTATGCCTCATCAGTGTCTTCACAAGATACTGTTTGGCTGTCTCCTTTTGGAAGCCCACATAGGAGACTATGACTATCATTCCACTCTCTTCTGTCGCAACAGAAGCAATTCTGAGGATTGCCAATGAAGAATTTATGAAAAAATATAACTGTGCTGAACAATTCTTGGGTCAAGTCTGTGATAACAGAAAAATTTGGAGACTGTATGTACAGCTACACACCGTACCCCACAGGCCTCCAGGATGGTCAGGTGGCAGAAGCTTTAGTCCAAAAACACCATGACAGAACACCCTTGTCTGACAGAATTAGGCAGTCGCAACGACTGGATCGGGTGGCTGTATAGTCTTAAGTACAAGATGGGAAACTACAGGTCAAAGCTCAGAAGTCTTGGATTACCTGAAGTAACCTGCAACTTGCTCAAGAACAAGCACCCTGATGACAGCACACCTTTAGAGAATACTAAAAAAGCACGGAAAGGAGAAGTGGTATTTCTCCCCACTGTCCTGCAGGAGTAGGTAAGGAACAGCAAAAGCTGGACCTACTCCAGTAAATTGAAGAATCAAAGAAGAAAGACAACACCACAATCAAGGACTTAATGTGTAAGAATTATGAAATGTTAACTGCTTTCTGTGTTAAAGAAGATTGAAATAAGGGCTTGAAAAAATACAGTTTCAGAAGATTTTAAACATATGTCTATAGCAGTGGTGGGCCGTCAGGGCCAGCAAGATGTTCTCTGCTGGCCTTAACAGCAGTGATCTGAATCACTGACTTGCATTTGAATATATTTGATATATTTTTCCATGAATGTGTATTAAATTATTCCCAATAGTCTATTCTCTACATTTCATTGCTTTTCTCTTGGTTGCGCTGTTCCAGTTGTGTATATTTCTGATAAGAGTATTTATCCAATCATATTTCAGCTAGTGGCTGACATCATGTGTTGCCAAGGTGAAAAAAAATCTGCCTTAAGGCCTTCAGAATCAATAGTGCAGGCGCCCGTAGCTTAAAATAAGTGGCAATGAAATTGTTACATTAACCAGATTTTGAGTTGGTGTCACTGGGGCCATCTAGCAGGCATACGATTACGTCAGCAATTTCCCGTCCTTTGATTGGATAATTGGAGTAGTCAGAGGCGGCGAACCACACAAAATATATATATATATATATATATATATATATATATATATATATATATATTTTGAGAAAAGTAACCGTAATAAAATTGGCTATTCTTTGTGAGGTGTTAAATACTAACTAAATAATACTAATACTAACAAAATAACACACAGCATGTTGTTGACTTCAGTTTTATTTACACAGTGCGGTGCTTTCTCTCACTCATCTTCTGTCAGAGCGCATTTATTTATAGCTGTTATCACTGAAGACATGTGACAATGGATAATGTAAAGAAAAGGAAAACCTGCAGTTATATTGCTTCAGATAGCAAATTGACCAAATGATGCACAACCATATGTAGCATGTCAAAGTAAACATGGCTGTACATTTTCATTATCCAGAACAAACATTTAGCTGCAATTAGACGTGCAATGAGAAACAGGCTACGACAAATGGAGAACATTATGTGCTTTCGACTTTCGTAGAGCCAGAGGTAGATTAGTCCTTATTATTGATCATGTGTGCTGTTCAAATATTGTGTTTAGCATTAGTCATGTGATAACAAGCCAGATCAAGCACTGAAAACAAACCATTTAAATGTTTTGTTGTTGTGTTTTTTGTTTGTTTTTTTTTTGTTTTTTTTACAGATATTTGGACCTTTTTTAGTTCTTTAACTGAAAAATATTTAAAGGTAGATATATAGAGTGCTCTGTTCGCAATACTGAGTGAATGAAAGTGTGACATGAAACATACACTAGTTCACTGCACAGGGCTTGTGTTTTTTACAAAAGTAAATAAAGACCTTCATGCTGATTGGTTAAACAAAGAAAAATATAACATGAAAGTTCATATATGATAACAGAATTAACAGGAAAGGAAATACATACAGTATATGGTGAAAAGATAAACATGCTGAGGTGTGAGAACCGAAGCTGCACAACATCTCTATTTTCATATTTCTAAAATCTTTGCAATAGTTTCAGATGTTTCGTCTGGTTTTTCGGGTGAAATTTGCTGAAACTTGAAACCCAGGTTAATGGTATTAGCTTAAACATGAACTGTAAACTTGCTCAAATCCAGCTGCTTGACTTTACTCCTTGTGTGTGTAAAGATACTTGGTAATAAATCTCTTTTTGACTTCTGACCACGTTCACCATTTCTTTGTCATGTCACACATATAGTGCTATTTAATGAAAGCAGATTTAAGGATTTAAGAGTTTGTAGTTTTTGTAGTAGAATTTGTGTTTCTCTTTGTTTTTCCCTAACCTACTAACGGCAATATATTCATAGAAAAGTTTCAAAAATACAAAATATTTCTTCACACAAATTTTTTATTTTTATCTTCAAAGTAAATGGGGATATCAAACCCATTTCTGCTCTCTGAGATGTCCCAAATGCTTGTTCTAAAATAGCCAAAAATGTGAAGGCCTTACCTTCAACCACTAAAATTCTGTGTAAGGTTATCCAACAGAGGGAAAAACACACTTCTAAAACACACTGAAAGCCAATAGAGTCCTGAATCATTTTATATCAGACTCACAGCCAGAACATCATTCATTTAATTGAACTGATACTGAAAAAACACCAGTATATTGGTCAAAATGTGGTGGTTAAAGAATATAATATAGAAGTACTTAATGTAATAAGTAAGAAGACTAATGTAATGATAAAGAACTAACTAACAGAAAAATGATTTACATATTTATATGTAAATCAATCAGTATATCATTATATGTGTGTGGCACGGTGAAGGGGGTGTGGTCAAGCATGGTCCTTAGAAGGACCTAAAGGTCATACTTTTAGCCATGTAGTGTACTATATATAGAGCATATTAAATCAGGGATAAAAATATCACAATGTACTGTTACAGGGAAATAATTATTGAAGAGGGAGGAGTTTTGCAACCGATGCAAAGTGTTTCTGTTACTGTTACCATACCCAGTTTATTAATTTCCCATACTATTATAACTCTGAGGTATGTATTTAATTCTTTTTATACCTCAGCAACTATCCAGAAATTAAACTTTTTCCATGTATTAATAAATGATACATCATTTAAAATAATGCGAAACAAGAAAATGCAAACCCCTTTCCCAACATGTACAAAGCATTACCAGTGGAGACTCCTTCCGTAAATGTTAAATAATCATTTATTTACATAAAGTTCCAACATATCACTGATTATAACATTTCCTTCCTTAAAAAATGACGTTGTTCAACATTCCTTTATTAGTAAGCTTAGATTAATACTTCCGAAGTAATAACCTACTTTGCTGCTGCTCAGCATCTTAGAACTAATCGGATTTGAGGAATAAACAGTGCCACAGCCTTTAATGGTCATTTGTCTTATGACTTCCTTTTAATTGTGTTCTACTGGAACTAAAGAAGTCTGTCTCGTTCCTCATATCATGTAATCATGTAAAAGGTGTTGTTTTAACCAGGAACACTAATAATACCTGTATTTATCTTCCTCATTTTTCAATACTAGCAGACAAATGGAGGAAATGATGGTTTCCAGTGTACGAGCATGTCTGATGGTTAGATGTGTGCTCAATATATTATTAGTTCAATATTTTTAGTTCAAAATTCAGTAACCATTCAACAAGTTCTAAGAGGGCAATTAACATCCCAGATTCAGATTCAAAACAAAAATGGTGTAACTGAAATAGTTAATAAGGTGAAGTGTTCACATATGCCTTAATTGGAAAATGACCAGTTTTAGGGGTGAAATAGTAACTTACTTAACATTGGGCTCCATTACACCATTGTGTCAGTTGTTTTTTTTTCCTGTAAGTGTTTTATTGCTTACTTGTTGTAAACATGATTCTATTGCAGTGCTTGTGTAAGCTTTTAGGTTTCCCTACTGTAGGTTGCTACATGGATGAAAGGTAGAAATGAATGCTAGATTTAAAGGATGAAGAAACCCAAGTAGAGAGAGCGGGGACGGTTGAAACACTTTTTGTATTTTCTTCAGTTTCTCAGTGACTGTTTTTAGTAGAAATCCAAAATTTTAATATATTACAGTTAAATCTGTCAGATACTCACCCACGTTGTTGTAACATCCGTACGTGTAATAATATATGAACAATGTAAACTTTAACAGACAAAGTGAAATGTTGCAACTGACCCCCTAACAGGGGACGGTTGCAACAGTCCACAGGGACAGTTGCAACATTCATTAAAATGTAATTAAAAAATACATTATATAACATCATACTGCAATTTCTTTATTTTATTTGTGAACAGACAGAGGTAAATTGGTTAAACTGATAAAGACAAAGAGTAATAAAATAACGGAGGTCGTAGGGTGAGGTCACAGGGTCTCAGGTGAGAAATCGATATGGGAAGGTGTCTCTTGGGCAGTTCCAGCAGGTGTGGGCAGCACAGATGGCAGTGGTTGAGCAACAGCAGCTGGAGACAGGATCTGCAGGAGGTGTAGGCAGGGCAGATGGAACTGGTGGAGCTGCAGTGGGTGGAGGAGGATGATCTGTCACCAAAGATGGTGCAAAGTCAAAATGGCCAAATGCCAGTGCACCTAAAACCTGACTGCACATTTGCTGGTGTTGCTGCCAAAGGGAGGGCCAACCTAACAATCCCAGGAATGTCATAAATTGACATTGCCAGCCCTGGGTGGCTCTTCATCCATGAGTCACAGAAGGAGTTCACAGCTCATTTTAGAGGACCATAAGCAGTACGATCCAGTGGCTGTAGTTTGTGAGAGCAGTGAGGTGGAAAGGAAAGCAAGACAATTCCATTGTCTCTACAGTAATTTATTCCTGTCAGAGACAAATGGGATGAGTGGTTGTCCAGTATAAGCAGGACTTTAGCATCCACTGAGGACTTAGTGTGGTGTTGGAAATGCTTCAGAAACACGATAAAGTCTTCTTCCAGCATGCACCAAGCTGGGCCATCACTGATAAAATGTTCTTTGAAATGGACACGAGGGAATACAAGGTAAGGTGGGATCATATTCCCCATTGCACTGACTGCACAAGCAAGGGTCACAAGTGTCCCTCTTTCTGCTGATGTGGATGACCCAAACTGTCTACTGCCACGCCCAACAATATTCTCTGGGTTTTGGACAGTTGTAACCCCTGTTTCATCCATGTTCCACACATCTTTTGCATGAAATTTGTTGCAACAGCGAGCTGGGATGGTTGCAACTGTCCCTACTCTGACAGCCATGATAAAACTTGCTATGCTAGCTAGACACAACAACTTTGACACTTCCTAGCTATGCCTATTAGAAGCTAAGAAAACACTGATTTAAATTATGTGAATGAATAATGCTAGACAGTATGAGACAGTATGAGAATAATTCTGAGCATTAAAAAAATACTTTTTTACCTTGAATTTTGCTTTTTCTAGAAGGAATGGTCACACATGGCTGATTTCTTGCAGATGGGGGGAGAGGCTCACTGAGCATGTGCAGTATGAGTATTGTCACGCTTGCTCATTCCTGATTGGAGAAATAAGCCTTGTTGCAACTGCCCCATGTAGTCACTCTCCCCTACTTTTTCCCCCTCAATTAACCCGGCCAAGGTTTGCTCAGTAACAAACTATTCTCAATTATGTAATGTAATGGTTATATAATGTTCACTTAGCAATTTTATTAGGTAATATAGTACAATGCCCTGCTGTCATTCGTTTATATAATTTATACATCACATATAAAGTTTTTCTGTTATCAAGAACTAGAGAAATGACCCGAGAAGTCAAATTGGAGAGGCAGAAAGCTTCACATGTTTACAATGTTCCAAGTGTTTTAGAGTCCAATAATCCTAGCTGTTCACAGGCTTGTCTATAATTGATGGATTGATGGTGTCCAACATTCTTCTGGCTTCATACCTCGTATCATGTAGATTGATCGCACAGGAAATGCAGCTCAGCAGATTTTGCTGGCTAGAGGAACTTTTTCCTCTCGAGCTGTGATGATGAAGAGAGATGATAACACCCCGTCCTTACTCTGAACTTTTTCTGTGTGGTGTGGCTTGTTTTCTTTTTCAGTTAACTTGGGCTAGATAAACCGTAGAAATGTAGCTGAGGGATGTAAGCATTACTGCTTCACAGCTCCAGGCTCTTTAATCTGATCTTGCACAAAGTTTAGAGTTATTTTCAACTATCAATCTGTCCAAGTGTGAATGTGTCCCATGGTGATTATCCAGGGTGTGACCCCATGTGTTTGTTTTTCTCAGAATTCAGCATTACTCCAGCATGAATAGGATGTAGGATATATGACTAATGAAATATTAACCAGCGTGTGTAGAGTTAATTTATGTGATATATACTGTAAGGAATTCCACACTGTTACTTTGCCAAGACTCTCTGAGAAAGCACTAATAACTGCTGCATTGAGACATTCATGCTGCACATCCCAAAGGTTCCCAAGTTCACTGAACCAGATTGAAATGACTTGTGCCTTGTGGCATGGCACATTATCTTTGCTGGAAGTAGTCATTATAAGACTCATTTGTGGTCATGAATGGATGCACATGGTCAATAACAATATTGAGACTGTCAGGGTGTGTCATTCAAACAATACTTCATTGATATTAACCACCCCAAGAAGCAATCCCACACCATTACACCATTACTGACTTATTGTTATGAAACAATTTAGTTGGAACAAATATATACTTCATTATTGACCTCAAAGTGAAGTGTTTCCTTTTGTTGTGCTTAATAGCTCTTGGAAACATAAAAACAGTTTTTGCACATAGTTGGAATATAACCCAGTGAGATATTTTTGTATTCTGAGGTGAACTTCACTGAGGCATTTTAAAAAATAGAAGAAAGTATATATGTATAAAGCATTAATCACAGAGTATGAAGCTACATATGAAATAACTTTAGAAAGCATTGTGTATCAATGTGCACATTGTATTATTATGGACTCTGCTCTTTTCTAACCACTCTTTTATTATGTTGCAAGAAAGATAAATGCTTGTTTATGGGGCATTTTTACTAGTATCTGATCATAAATTTATGACAGTCATAAAATGAAAAAATGCACTTTACATAATAAACCAAAAAAGGTGACAACCCTGAATCTATCCTGATGTCCACTGTTTCTTCCAGACAAACACAGACAGACTGGAAAAGCAGTGGTTAAGCAGGACAACAGGATGAGGTGCCTCAGGGATGTCTGTTTAGTCCTCTTGGCCTTTATATTTGCCTCCAGAGCGGATATACACAGAGAGCAAGCACTGAGGCTGATGTCTGAGGCGCCACTGATCGATGGGTAAGAAAATCACCATAAGGTGACATACAATAATCACAAAATTACATAGATCAGTCCATAGTCAAAAAAAGTACTACATTATTATCCAAATGTAAATTCTGACATCACACAGACACAATGATTTGCCATGGCAACTGTGGATGAAGTTTAACAATCAGCTAAACACAGTGGATCTGCACCAACTCAATTCCACCCACACCAACATAAAAAAAATCAAAGACGGGCACTTGGCAGCACAGGTATGTGAATACACATGTAAAGAAATAGTAAAAGTACTCCACGTGTTACTCAAATTAAAGTGCTGGTAAAACTTGAAGTACGGCTTGAATTCCTTTACTTAATTTAATGTAAAAATGATGAGCTTTTAAATGTACTTATTTTAGTGTGAAAATAAAACTACAAAAAAGATTCACAAAAGAAAAAGATGTGCCTGTTTCACAAAGGATGAACTAAAGAACATAGGAAAACATTAGCTAAGGATAGTTACAGTACTTGGTTCATATGGCTTGTTTTTATGAAAAATAAACTTTGCTGCATTTTTTCCCTTATTATTTATTTTTAAATACTCCAAATTTGAGACCCAGTCAAAATAAAGTCTTGTGAAAATCTATATTTGGCCAAAATATATCAGGTAACATGGTAATCTCCATAATCAACATCCAACAAGCAGAAACACCTAGCCATTATCTAGCCGAACGAACCATTATCTTTTTTTTTATTATTATTTATTTTTTATTTTTATATTTTTTATTTATTCATTATTTTTAGTGTTTGAAATTTTTTTTAAATACTTTTATTTTTTATAACATTTGAATTATATACATTATACACAAAAATATATATTGAAATAATTACATTTTAATTGTTTTAATTTGTTATATTACATTTATTTACAATATTCATTTTATTTTATTTTTCATTACTTGACTATGTTGTTTCTCACATTATGTCTCGCTTGTTAACCAGCTTGATAACTCTGATGATACAAACTAGCTGAGTGCTGATAGACTCAATAGATTATGGTCATTATGGTTTCATTCTTAACTCTCATTAGCTCATCTGATGTACAACCATCTCATCTGATGTACAACAATAATATTATGGACATGTAGTAAGTAGAAAGTGGAGGATTTTTCTTTTGAAATGTTGTAAAGCCAAAGTTATGAGGTAAAACAAAAACCCAAGTACAGACTCAATAATGTAAGAGCTGTAATTCTGCTGTGCTTTTGTACTTCCCACCTCTTCATGTATACTCATGCAAACATATACACGTACGTGTCTGTTCTTGTTCTACAGTTCTGGGCTGCATATGTCCCATGTGACACTCAGTATAAAGATGCCGTTAGACACACCTTGGAGCAGATTGATATTATTCACAGAATGTGTAACAAATATCCTGAGGACTTTATGTTTGCCTCCAGCAGTCAAGGTAGCATAACATTCCCTTGACTCATTCTTTCTGTGTTTGAATTCTTTCTGCATTTGTATCGTATATGCAATTGTATTTGTACATTTATGTTTTCTTTACCTGTGGAAAACTGGTAGCTCGCATAATGAGTTTGCACTTAGCTAGATAGATAAATAGATAGATGTTTATATGGCGGTGAGGTAGCGGTAGCTCAGTGTTTACTGATCATGAGTTCAAATCCCAGCTCTGACTAGCTGCCACTGCTATGCCCTTGAACAAAGCCCTTAATCCTCAACTGCTGGTTTGTTTAAATGAGATAAATGTAAGTGACTTACTTACTTACTCCTTACTTAACCATATTCATGATTATACATGGAACACTGTGCAATGGCTGCTGTTTTAACTATAACATATTGAAAAAAAAAAAAATTAATATAAACCTCATTTAGGTTACTGTCAGAACTATTCCCAAAGCTTCTTTTATGTATCACATGTACATAACTGCACAGTGAATTCGTTCTTCGCATATCCCATCCTTGGAGGAATGGGATCAGAGCTTAGGGCCAGCCATGTTGCAGCGCTCTTGGAGCAGGGGTGTTGGGGGCCTTACTGAAGGGCATAACGATGGCAGCTTGTCGGTGCTGTTGCTTGAATCTTCTGATCAACAACCCAGAGCCTTAACTACTTAAGCTACCACCGCCCTCAAATGAAACATCACTTTCTGATTTGCAAATTCAACAACACTGTGGTACAATGTGAAACAGAAGAAGAAGATTAGATGTAGAACTAGAGTAGTAGAGCTTCATAATATTGGTCTTGGATATTCTTTGCATTCTTTACAATATTTGTCTTCCACTTCCAGACATACTGGACGCCTTTGCCAACAATAAGACAGCGAGCTTGATTGGGGTGGAAGGAGGTCACTCAATAGATAGCAGTATGGGAACTTTGCGCACTATGTATCAGCTGGGTGTCCGTTATCTGACCCTCACACATAGCTGCAATACACCCTGGTGAGCTCATAAACATATTTTGGTAATATTTAAGATTTCATCAGTCATATCTCCACTGAGATTTCAGTTTCTCACCCTATGCATTAACAGAAACAGGTTCTTGCTGAATGTGTGTAATAATGCGAAAAGAAAAGCATTATTCTCATGAAAAGATGTTTAATCTTCCAGGGTGGATAACTGGATGGTGGACACAGGCTCAGATCCTGTGGAGCACAATGGCCTGAGTGAGTTTGGCAAGGTCAGCATGTGATATAGTAACACTGCAGTTTCTCTCACTTCATTATAATATTTGTTGAAGACAACACTTCCTTCTATCATTTCAGAGTGTGGCTTTAACACTGTATTGTTAATATCGTAAATGGATATTAAGCTGAACATTAAGCTATGTTCCAAATCATCCTTTAAAACCATCTATCACTGTTCTTACCATTTTAAATTTTCTTAAATGATAATACATTTGTTAAATGTGTTTTTCAACATAGCTTTTTACTAGCATTTTCTTTATTATTTTTATTATTTTTAAATATCTTTATTTTTGTATAATGTTCTTAAATCTATTTTTCTATTACGTATTATTTTATTATAGTTTCTTATAGTTTTGTTTTTGCTATGTTTTTTTTTTCTTATTACTGTTGTGGCACATTTCTTTTCATTTTCAGTTCATTTAATAGCAGTTGTTTTACTTTTTATTTTTGTACTCACATTTTGCTATATATTTTTTTTTACCTTTTTTATTACTTAGCTATATTTTTTTTACCTTTTTTATTACTTAGCTATAATTTTTAGCATTAAAACTGATAATAATAATAGTAATAATAATAATTTTCAACATACATATTTGCCTTTTTTCACTTTAATTTGTATAATTATCTTTGATTCCTCTTTGAAACTTGGCTGTTTATATATGCAAGGTTTAGTATTATGTTAAGTTATTCATATTATTATGACTCCCAGGTGAAGCAACACTTTATAAACCTCTTTACACAGCGTCTGATTGCTGAAATGAACCGCATGGGCATGCTGGTAGACCTGGCTCACGTGTCGGAACAGGTGATGAACGAAGTGCTGGAGATCTCCCAAGCCCCCATCATCTTCAGCCACTCTTCTGCCTATAGCATCTGTCCTCACAAAAGAAATGTCCCAGATCACATCCTGGAGAAAGTGGTAAGCTTTAAGCTTGTGACGTAGAAAAATGTATTAGCATGCCTGTGATCACTTTATCGGACACAACAAAGATAATAAAATTAATCCACCTGAACAGCAATGAGCAGGATATTGTATATATTGTTGATGTTGTTTAACATGGTACTTATTTGCAGTTCTTTGTAACTGCCTGCCAATTACAAAATGCAGGGGTTTCCAAACTTCTAGTCACTGTGACCTTATTTCATTGTTGCAGAGAGACAAAAACGGGATTGTCATGGTGAACTTCTATAATGACTACGTCACATGTAGCCCACAGGCCAGCCTCTCGCATGTGGCAGGTGAGTCAGACACACAGTGAGGAACTAACATATTTAAACTCTCAGTGGTTAAACTTTATTTTCCACTTCCTCTCTTGTTTCATGGAAAGATCACTTTGACCACATCAAGAAAATTGCTGGCTCCAGCAGTGTGGGGTTTGGTGGCGATTATGACGGGGTGACCAGGTAAAAACATAAACATAAAAACTAAACATCTAAACATAAAAACATGAGTTTATCATGTTTAGATGAGCTATAAAAACAAACCATGTGACGTTCTGCCATGAAAGAGGAGCTGATTGTGGCAGTAAGCAGAAGTTACAGATTCTTTAGGTTTAATGGTCCATACTGTACCAAACAGTAAAAATAAACTGTGAAACAAAATAAAATATCTTAGCAAGTCCCCTTTTACAGTGAATTTTAATTGTGTTCTTTTTCCACTTACCCTTTTACAAGCATTTTAATTTTATTTATTTATTTAGACTTTGTTTTTAATTGTGGCATTTAAAAATATTATTATTATGTTTTTTTTCACTCACATATTGTGACACAGTTTTTTCTCTTTTTATTTTATTTTGTTTTTATTTAATCGCAAAATTAAAAAAAATATATAGATTATTTAGCTATAGTTTCATTTTCTCACATTTTTCTAGCAAATTTTGAAACACATTTCTATCTGTTTTAATTGCAGAATTATTTTTTTCATTTGTAAAATAAAAAAAAAAAAAGACTTTACTATTTAGCTATTTTAACCTACATATTATAGCACTTTATTTTTATCTTTTGCATTGAATTTTTCCATTCTGTTTTGAAAGGCAAACTTTTGTTGTATTCGCTTTTAAATAGCCATTCTTTTCCTCTTTTTTATTTTAACATTGTTTTTAGTGCAGCTTTCAAAAATTATAAAACGATATAATTTCAGTTTAGGGCGACATTTTACCTCATTTATGGTCTCATTTGCGTCTTTTATTGGCAGGCTGTTATATATGGTATGTCATATATACTTTCACCATGAGCAAGAATATTCACACTTTTAAAGAAATGCTGTCACTCGCTGACTCTCCGTTTGAAGCAGACTATTCAGGCGTAGATTTTAATTTTACAAATTTAAGGTGCAGCTTATAGCATTAGAAGCTCTACCAACCTACAAAATACAACCTAATATTTTGCTATTTCAAAAATTCCTTTAATTGACCAGTAGTTGATCTTTTGGGCATTTATTGGTCCAGATTTTACAAATGTTTTTCTCTAAAATATCCAGAACAGAGGGGGGGTGTACTTTCTTTTTCCCATGACTGCATCTGGTACAGAGGTGAGAGTCAGGGTGGTGCAGTGTGTAACATTGTCGTCTCACAGCTCTCAGGGTCTTCATTTTGTTCCTGTTTGTTTCTCCTTGTGTCCATAAATAGTCTAATTGAGACTAAATTGTCTCGAGGTATTAATGAATGTGTGTGTGTCTGGGTCCACCGTGACCCTGTCTTGGATAAAGCAGTTACTGTGGAAGAAGGAATGAATGGTACACAGGCCTATTGTTTTATGGCCAACAGAGATCTCTATTTTTCAATACAGCTGAAGCTCAACTCCATTTGGCAGATGCTGTTATCCAAAGCGTCTTACAGAAATGCTTTGTAGTGTGTCAATAAATACAACCACAATGAACGTTTGCCTTGCTGTCATGCCCCAGACTTTGAGTTGCACACCTGATCCCAGTAATTGGTAAACTGCAAACACACCAAAAACCAGGCACATTTTCCAAGCCTTCACTATTGAGTGTGTTCTAGTCTGGTTGTGGCCATGTGTGTTAATTAGTCAAAGTTAAGGTGAGATAATGCTTCATGAAGAAACTTACTGTGCTGTGGTTCTTTCTTCTCTATACTAAACCTATACTCTGGACCAATAAGTCTTTATTTGACTTTGAGATTATAGACAATAACACATGTGAAACAAAGAAGCTCCAGCATAACCTCAGCACCTTTCGGATTTGCCCATTTGTTCTTTAAATCAATAAATCTGCACATGCATTGAATCCCCTGTTCATATGTGACACTGTAAACTCATTTCTACTACATTAACAGCTTTCTCAAGCGCAAATGTGAATGCAAGGTCCTGGGTCACGATGCACAGATAATAACAGCAGCCAGGTCATTTTATATATTTGTATTAAATGATCATGAATTGAAAACTCTATATTAGCATTCTTTAACTTTTTATCAGAGGCCAAAAAATGGAATTTGCTCCTGTTTGGTTGTGTCCATGTTCAGCATTGAGTGTCATGTCCCACTCCACAGTGATGTTTAATATGAAGCTCATATGAAAGTAGACTCTCAGAGCTTTAAGGCTTTGTAGTGTTTCATAAGTATTTCTGTTTTTAGCTAGCCTACTAGAGGTAATATATTCATAGAAAAGTTCCAAAATAACAAAAACAGTGGTTTTGTTCCCCACACAAATGTTTCTAATTTCAAAGTAGATGGTGATATCAAACCCATTTGAAGGTGTTATCTTTAACCACTAAAATTCTGCGTAAGATTATCCCACGGAGTTAAAAACACATTTCTCACACTTGTGGCCATAGAATAATTAGATGACTTATACTGATTGAAAATGTGTTATCAATTTGTATAATCTGTCTCTGAATCTCTGAAGGTTATATCTGCTACACTTGATGCTAAGACTATGGCTTTAGCTATGTGTGAGAGAGAGGATTCTTGCTCTAGACAAGAATAGACTCGTTATTTCAGACTTCATTGTTTGTTCTTCCTTGCTGAGGTCTTGACCGAAAAATAGTACTTTATTTTGTGAATACTACACGCACTGACAGCGAACTCAAATCATCTTGTTTTTCAAGTTCACACACACACACACACACACTCCTTGAATTGTTAGGCTTTAAATAGTGCCTGTTTAATGCAAATGCGTCTCATTCTGATGTAATATGTATAGCGTTTTTGTCATAACAGCTCATTCAGAGAGACTTGTACAGCATAATTTGAGCCAAATAATAAATGGATCTGTAAGTTGTGTTGTTATTTAATGAAGAAAATTGTCTGTCCAATGTTTATTTAATATTTAGGGAAGCAATCTCCAGTGTCAGTGTAACAGTGAGTTGGTTTTATGATTCAGGAAAGCTGATGAGTTTGCTAAGCTGAGGAGAAAAAAAGGAAGTTTAGTGCAGGAATGACTGTTTGTAACCGCTTTAAAATAAGTGACAACAGAAAATAACTTCCACAACATTAAGTGTAGCTATAAACAGATGTAAATAAAAATATGACTGGTCGTTCTTTAACGGATTAAAAAAAACAGGAGGATTAGAACTGTGACATCACAACACCAGTGTGTTGACTGTTTTTATGTAAAAGCATGATTTATTAATAGTATAGGATCCTTAATTCTGATTAATACACACACACACATAAAAAATACACGTCTTTGTGTAGGGTACCAACTGGTCTGGAGGATGTTTCCAAGTATCCCGACCTGGTAGCAGAACTGCTGAAACGCGGCTGGACAGACGACGAGGTCAAAGATGCTCTAGGAAGGAACCTGATACGCGTGTTCAAAGCTGTTGAAACGGTAAGACCAGAGCACACACACCCTCACACACTTACTTTACTGCATCAACACATTGCTGCTTTCCCTTCATTGGCTTCATGCTGCTGCCTGCATACACTGGATTTAAATCACTGACGCTTTCCTGCAAAAACTAAAAAGCTCAAAGTCGCTTGAAAGCAGGGCAGATAAAAAAAACAATTATACAGTGCAATGGACAAATCTAGCAACACTCTACTTCCTGTGCCTTGGACACGCCACTAACAACATCCCAGATAGCAAAATAGGTCTGGTGTTAGTTCACGATTGTACTCTTAGATATACTTAAATATGTAAAGAGTTAAAGAGGAAATACCAGAAAAGAAAGTTGCCTAGCGTTCTGCACTTCATCCCAAATGCTAAAACACTTAGTAAAGCCACTAGACTGAAGTCTGACATGCACTGTATAAGTGTTAAGAGTGTCAACAACTCTGTGGTGTACACAGGAAGAGCATTATATGGTGTAAAAAACAAAATGCATCAACAAACTCTAACTGTAGATCAGAGTGTCACTGACGCATATTTTTTGGATGTTTATATAATTTAATAGTTCATTTTGTGCCTTTCAGTCTGACTCTACAGTAATTGTGCATACTTCATTATGTAATTTTTGTATAGTTGGTAGTGACTGGTCATTTTTCTCTCAAACTCTCACTGACGTCTCAGGCAGTTGTTTAAATGGTAAAACACCATTTTATACATGTTGTATAAATCTTTAATGGGTGAAGAAAATGGAGCTATGGTGGAGTGAAATGAATAGGTTTTTAGCAAAACCATAAAAATAGAAAACAATATTTTTAGTTTGAATTCAAGGCTGGCTTACTATACAGCGATTTAAAAAAAGACGCCAAACAGTGCCCTCTGCTGGTGAGATTTTATAACTACAAGAGGAATAAAAAATCAATAATAAATCAATTGGGGATAAATTACACTTGAAGATAATTAAATCATATGTAATTATTATTATTATTATTATTATTATTATTATTATTATTATTATTATTATTATAAATAAAAGAAAATGAATCATGTGTCAAAATGATGTGAAATTAAAAGCACAACCACTATATGTGAAAATGTGTAAAGCATTAAAGTGAAGTGTCTAAAAGCCATGTTCAATGTAATAATGTAAAGATTTACATGTGAGGTTTCTGTAACTTTTCTGTAAAGAGTAGCATCGAAGCCTGTCTCAATCCCAGACCTAACTGACACATCGTTTGTAATAACAGGTACGAGACAGCCTGAAGACCAAGAGTCCTGACGACGTTCCCATCCCTCTGGGGCAAGTCCAGAACCCTTGCAGAACAGATTATGGCTATCCAGTTCAGCCCAATGCTGCAGCCGTGCCATCTCACCGCTTATACATTTTATTAACTCTGATCTTATTCTTGCTGATTACCAAGTTTATGTAACTGTATGTACAAAAAGAGTTCATTTACGGGCATTTAATTGTGAAGAACCCCTTTCTGATGAATTAAAAATGCAATAGCAGTAAGACGAATAAATAAATTTGTAGAACATATCTGGAACTCAGCCTCAACAAATCTGTTATCAGCCTTTATTGAGACACCCATTTAATATTTACTTTAAGCTGTACTTTTTTTTTATTCTAGTACCATCTTTAGCTCAATCAACATACAGACGTTTGCTTGGTAAATCTTTAAAACTGATAATACTGTTTGCTTTTTTTTTTTGTTGTGAGTTAAACTGCATCGTCCTGAGCTTCACAGCTCAGATTGTGGCAAGCGAAAGATAAACATCTAGGAATCCATGCGGTTTTCCTACTTTGTAGCTTGAAAGCATGGAGTTGTTTTAAGTTCTGATGTCTTACTCCTGAGGTAAACTGACATCATATCAAAGCAGCCTTTGTGAAACCTAACACTAACAAATGTTTCAGGCTACTTTGCCTTCTTTGTTTTGTCCTTAAGGCTATGCAAACATACTGTACAATGTCACCTAGCAGAGGGCAGGATGACAGTGTTAGTTTAGATTTAAATAGCAGGAAGTATTCTAGTCTGAAATGCAATGCAAGAAAGTTCTTTACTAAATATTTCACTAAGAATAATTAAGATGTAATGTCTTCCCTCTGATTAAAACCTCATGTTAAAGATCTAAGACGTAAAGTCTGTTTTACTTCACATAATCATCGTAGGTCCTGAAATTTTCCTCTTCAATTTTTCATGAAATTTTATTTTATATATCTCTATGTAATATAAATATATTTCGATTATTTTATATATATAAAATACTCAAATAAATATATGGAGAAAAAACTGAGCATGTAATAAAAACGTTCAAAAAGGTTTGCAGCTGTCTTATAAATAATAATAAAAAGCATATTTATGACAAACGTTTTGAAATCTCTCCCACAAAAAAGTAATGTATCTTCTAAGTCTTGAGGGTGTATTGTAGGGGTGTACCTGTGCATCTGTGCAATTCACATCATGGAAATCAGCCCTATTAATTATGCATCTCATGCAATTGCGCGTTTTGGCCACCAGAGGTCCCAATTTGCGCATCCTGTAGAGTTATAGTGTACAATACAGATTCAATACATTTAATGAACTGATTGATGCTGAAGATTACAGTAAAAAGCTTTTCTGTGTATTTTAGCTCTATTTGAGCTCTATTTCCAGTTACAATGATGCTACAGACATCAAAATGTTTATTATTTGTACATTTATTATTTATTATATTATAAATCATATATTA
Organism: Hemibagrus wyckioides; assembly: GCF_019097595.1. Classification (NCBI taxonomy): domain Eukaryota; kingdom Metazoa; phylum Chordata; class Actinopteri; order Siluriformes; family Bagridae; genus Hemibagrus; species Hemibagrus wyckioides. The sequence continues at coordinate 5,098,487 of NC_080719.1, forward strand.
CATATATATATAAAATTATATATTATATTCTTCATCATCATATTTCTCCATCTCAATCTGTCCTCTGCATCTCCCTCTGTCACACCAATCTCCTGCATGTCTTCCCTCACCACATCCATAAACTTCCTCCTTGGCCTTCCTCATCTCCTCTTTCCCGGTGGTTCCATCCTCAGCATTTTTCTTCCGATATAATCCATATCCCTCCTCTGCACATGCCCAAACCATCTCAGTCTCACCTCTCTTACTTTGTCTCCAAACCGCCCCATCTGCGCTGTCCCTCTAATATACTCATTTCTAATCCTCTTCACCCTCGTCACTCCCAACACAAAACGCAGCATCTTCAACTTTGCCACCTCCAGCTCTGCCTCCTGTCTTTTTGTCAGCACCATCGTCTCCAAACCATACATACATATTATATTATATTATTATATTTAGATATGGGTTTGTTTGTTTGGTTTTGTTTTTATTCTGTTCTGAGCTATGTTTTTATTTCTTTAGTTTTACAGCGACAAAATACACTTATGATCAATTATGTTTCAGAAATAAAAGTCTCTGTCTTTTCTGGTATAATGCACACACCCACCCACACACACACACACACACACACACAGCACACACAATCTCTTTTAAATAAGACAGGCTGTGGAGGAATGCAAAAAAAATGCTTTTTCGCAGAACAACACGTTTCATATGTCTTATCTGATTTGAAGGAATGACAAACCTGCTTGCTAGCTTTCTAAAACTAAACAGCCTTATACACATTTTAGGTGTTTTTACAAACCACTCCTATGTTCATTTTCAGGTTCTTCAGGGTTCTAACATTTCATTTTTTTTGGAAAACAGGTTGAGGAAGTATTTTGTAAGGACAGACTATGTAGTTTTTAATATATAAAATAACACTCTGGAATTATTTGCTAAGGCCAATGTACAATGATACAATTTGAAATTTATTAATAGATGATGTATCGTGCGAATTCGGGGACATTTCGATTTGGCAAACGTTCCAGAGACAAGTTAGCTCCTGTTTGACATGACGAACAGTAATTTCGACACCAGACTCTACCTCTCCCTCCCTTCCCACCTCTCTCTCTCTCGCTTTCTCTGGAAAATCTCTTCAAAAGCTTATCAATTCACTGAGAAAAAAACACCTATGTCCTTCCTTTCAGGAAGACTTTCCTCATGTGAAACATTGCATAGCACTATGACACCCGATACCCGATAAATGTCAACCTTACAAAATGTCACAAATATCACGTCAACAAATTTTATGTTTTATTTTGTTAAACAACAAGTTTTTTAAACTGTTTATTAGTAGAGTTGCCAAATGTCCTGGTTTTCCTGGGATTGTCCTTCTTTTTAATAGTTAGTCCCGGAAAATTAATTCTCTTTCCAATAGGCTCGATCGATATTTACCATTTCTGTAAATATTTAGAATGCTGTCTATGTGTTTGGTGTGAGTCACTGGCTATGGTGGTATGTGACGTAGCGTAACTTGTGCCTCAGCCTTGGCAGCAACTAGTGGCAGCAGTCAATAGGAAGTGCCAGTGGATGTATTGAATTTGTTCACGTAGGCTGCAGGTGCCAGTGAATGTGCTGAACTTGTTAACTTAGCCTACAAAAAAGGATAACCACTGAGTTGGGTGGTGATGCAGTGGACAAAAGATGACACAGTGTCTTCTTTGTTTGATGTACCAGTAAATATCTTGTTTCAATAGAAGAAGAAGCCTTTATTATCGCCACATATATATTACAGCACAGTGTTTTTTCTTCACATATCTCAGCAGGGCAGGGACAGTTATGATACAGATACATGATACAACAAACCAGAGCCTTAACCACTGAAATGAAAGTTATCCCACATGGCTCAAACCAACTTCAGACAATCCACTGCTCACTGCTCCTCATGTTCAGTTAAAGTCTGGTTAAACATGTAGGCAAACCTGCTTTGGATGACCATGCTAAAACAAAACAAAACAAAAAAAACCCCACCAGGGTCACATTCAAATGACATGAGAAACTACAGCAATTGCATTGTTCGTGATTAGGAAAGACTCAGACAAAATTGTTGTCACTACTTAGAATGGTATGTGACATGGCCACACCTTCGTGTCCATTAATAGTTTAGGTGTTGCCTAGTGTAAGACTGGTCTAATGTCTTTCTATATTTTGTTAAGACAAGAAAAAGCAAAAAAAAAAAAAGCAAGCATATGCAAAACACATACCAGTATCTAAGAGCCATTTCTTCACAGGAGGACATTCAGGACTATGCACAAACATATTTCACACTTGCTTAAACTTACTTCACACTTACTTACTTCTCTAATTCTGCTACACTGGACATGGCTCTTTTTTCTTGCTGGCAAAGTAGTTGTTGATAATGGTTTGTCCAGGTTTTTGATGGAATTAGTCCAGGTTTTCTGTCAGACATCCCTATTTATTAGTTTTATTTTATTAGAAATACATAAAAAAAATCATTAAAAAAAATGACGCACACCTTCTGGCCAATTAGATTTAAGAATTCAGTGGCTCTGCTGTATACTCAGTATTAATACTGAGATTCTGTACAAATATAACCTGCTTACATAGTGCAGGCCCTGATCATTGTCCATGACGTAAACTAACAGAACACTTAATGTGTTAAAAAGTAAGCTAAGCTGCCTGTTTTGTCATATTTCACCACAACATATACATGTACAGACACAGTTACATCATCACTAGCTTTCATAGATCACAAATATGCATCATTGGAACCATTAATATAAAATGAATGAATGACCTGGAATAAACACTCTCTCTTATTTTTAGATACTGTATATCATGGAGATAATATCAAAGACTTGCTTTTTTTTTTTTCCTCTTCATGATTTCATGCTGTTTGTCAAGTCTACAATCTAGTGCTTATAGCAAGTCTCCAGGAAATTGCAATAGGTATGATAGCATGACAGCAAACGATATGACTGACAAAATCAATTACAAGGAATACCTGAGAATGTGCTTTTATAGGACAATAATTACGACACACATATACATGTATAATGTAATTATCACACACGTGTCATTCTTCATAACAATTATTTTTCTACAAGAATGTTCCCCTATATCTTTTCAGCCGATTAAACAACAAACACAGAAGGTAGACTGACCTTGTTTGTTTTTTTTGTTTTGTGTTTTTTGCGCTGTACCTGAAATACTTTCACATTCTCCTTGTGAATATTTACTAAATATAAGTGCTGGTGCAGGAGCCAAACAACCCCCTCATGGGAAAGCAGCAAATAGTGCTTGCCTATCATCCAGATAAAGACTCTGTTATTTGTTTATCTTTTATTTGTTTTAAAGCTTTTGTTTTCACCATGCTGTGGAAAGTCCTTCAGTGTTCATTTACTGCATTAGACATGGTAAAATGTAAAAATATTTACATAAACCTTATTGTAGGACTAAATACAAAATACTGTTACCTTAGATACACTCTCTTCTTTGAATACTGTCTTTTCCCCTTTTTTGCAATAGCTCCTGTGTTGTTTTATGTATTGTGCATGATTTAATTTATACCAGAATTTGTGCCCTCTCTGTAACTTTTATATATTTTCTCTCTATACTGGGCAATGGACAATGAGAGCACTGCATGACACAGTTTCACAAAGCTCATAATTATCAGGGTTGTACATCACCAGATACCATCGGGCATCAAGGCAGGATACACCCTGGAACCCATCGCAGGGCACACGCACACACTCACTCACTTACACAGTCACACACTACGGGCAGTTTAGAGATTCCAATAAGCCTAGTAGCATGTTTTTGACTGTGGGAAGAAACCAGAGCACCCAGAGGAAACCCACCAAGCACAGGGAGAACGTGCAAACTCCACACACACAGTAAGCATTATAAAAATATTTTTAATATTAAGGAAACATGCAGGCAACTCATACTATTTTATTTAGATCTTCTTCTACTCTGGATTTTGAGCTTCCATCATATGGATCTCATATGATGTCAGATCTCAGATGTCAATGGAGCAACTTTGCAGAGAATGTATAAACACACCAAGTTCATCAGTAAGGACTTCTCCTGGACTTACACCTACACCCCCTGCCTTGCCAACCCATCACCAACGCAGTTTCCTTGTTGAAGAATCTCCAACCTCCCATCATCAACACAAGAGGGAGACTAGTGATCTGACCAGCTGTGTTACTGTATGATATGGGAAAATCACAGTATTAGATAACAAACCCATGGCACCTGTAAGGCTACTAGGAAGGCTCTCCAAGCAAGAAAGTGAGATAACTATGATAAGAATTTTGAGTAATGGTTAGTGGCTTAGCCTAGTTCCTCCCTTTAAGTAGCAAGTTCTGAGAACTGACACAAATTTTTCCACATATCGCTGGTGACCACAGGAGTTACAAATATATGTGAGTAGACATTAGTTGCTCTGATGTGTCTCACCACAGTAGTTGGGAAAGTATAAATAGACCAGTATGTGCTCTTTTTTATGCACACATTTGCTAAATAAGCCCTCAGAGCTCTCATGCATGAGCAAAAAGCACTTATTTTTATCTTATAGAACAGTACATAAGCAGTCTTGTGTACTTTACTACTGTAAAAGTGTTATGTGTAACATCATGGTTAGTGCTGTGAAGAGGTTTTTGCCCCCTTCCTGTTTTTTTTTTGCATATTTGTCACACTTAAAAGATTCAGATAATCAAACAAATTTTAATGTTACACAAAGATAATGCAAGTAAATAGAAAATGCAGTTTTTAAATGATGATTTCATTTATTAAGGGAAAAAAGCTGTCCAACCCTGCCTGGCCCTACATGAAAAAGTAATTACCCCATAAAGTCTAATAACTGGTTGTGCCACCCTTTGCAGCAACAACTGCAATCAAGTGTTTGTGATAACTGGCAATGAGTCTTTCACATCGCTGTGGAGAAATTTTGGCCCACTCTTCTTTGCAGAATTGTTTTAATTCAGCTACACTGGAGGGTTTTCAACCATGAATGGACTGTTTAAGGTCATGCCACAGCATCTTAATCGCATTTAAGTCCAGACTTTGACTTGGCCACTCCAAAACCTTAATTTTGTTTTTCTTGAGCCATTCAGAGGTAGACTTGCTGGTGTGTTTGGAATCATTGTCCTGCTGCATAACCCAAGCGCGCTTGAGCTTGAGGTCACAAACTGACGGCCGGACATTCTCCTTTAGGATTTTCTGATAGAGTGCAGAATTCATGGTTCCATCAATTACGGCAAGTCGTCCAGGTCCTGAAGCTGCAAAGCAACCCCAGACCATCACACTACCACCACCATGTTTGACTGTTGGTATGATGTTCTTTTTATGAATTGGTGTTGGTTTTACGCCAGATGTAACAGGACACACACCTTCCAAAAAGTTCAACTTTTGTCTCATCAGTCCACAGAATATTTGCCCAAAAGTCTTGGGGATAATCAAGATATTTTTTGGCAAATGGGAGACGAGCCTTTGTGTTCTTTTTGGTCAGCAATGGCTTTTGCCCTGGAACTCTTCCATGGATGAGATGGACTCTCCCATCTCTTTCTTATTGTTGAATCATGAACACTGACCTTAATTGAAGGCAAGTGAGGCCTGCAATTCTTTAGATGTTGTTCTGGGTTCTTTTATGACTTCCTGGATGAGACGTCATTGCACTCTTGGAGTAATTTTGGGTAGGCCGGCCACTCCTGGGAAGGTTCACCACTGTTCCAAGTTTTCTTCATTTGTGGATAATGGCTCTGACCGTGGTTCACTGGAGTCCCAAAGCCTTAGAAATGGCTTTATAACCCTTCCCAGACTGAAACATGTCAACTATTTTGTTTCTCATCTGTTCTTGAATTTCTTTAGATCACAGATGATGTGTTGTTCTTTAAGCATGCTTCACTTTGTCAGACACGTCCTATTTAATTGACTTCCTGATATAACAGGAGTGGCTGTAATCAGGCTTGGATGTGTCTAGTGAAATTTAACTTTGCATTATCTTTGTGTAATACTACAGTGTGTTTGATGTTCAGAGTTTGATGATCTGAATCTTTTAAGTGTGAAAAATATGCAAAAGATTAAAAAAACAGGAAGGGGGCAAAAACCTTTTCACAGCACTGTATATAAGCTGTATGGAATGACAGCACAACTTACTTGACTTGATATACAACATGTTAAGATTCACAGCTTTTTTTTTTTATTGTTTTGGAGAATTTCAACTGGGCAAATATAAGAACAGTTTACCAGAGAGAGAATCTGTGGAACCAGCTTTCTTCTCTCTAATTCTCTGTCTCAGGATTGTCTTTACAAAATGCAAATATCTTAACTGCAGGCAGAACTGGAGTGTGTTACAGCTACCAGTGCCTGAGGCATTTAATATACTTGTTGGGTTTGTTTTTCCAGTTTCATCTCATCAGGTAGTACAAAGTTACAGACCAATCAGATAAATACATCTTTTACTATGATTCACATGCAAGTCTTTAGAAACTGTTACACTGAGACACATGGTGCTTTGCTGTGTGAACCGTTGAGTTCCGTACTCATCACCTCCAAACTCTTGATGACCCACCAGAGGTGACAGCCGATGAAGTCAAGAGGAGCATTTGCCTGAGCACCGCATTAACCCACTGACAGGCTCAGCCTAATAAAAGGTAAAATCTCATTTACAATTTGTCTAAATTGCAGAAAATGGGTAATGGCACCCAAAATGAGTAAAAAGGACTGTAATCAGTGGGAACCAAAATTAAGATACATAGAACAATTTCCCTATTTTTCCCCCATCGTGGTTAGCTTATGGTTCAACTTACAGTATGAATATGCAGATTTCCCAAAAACACATTAGTAAAAGGCCGGGAAAACTCTTACAAGAAGAGTCGAAAACCTATTAAAGATTGAAAGGGAAAGATGAGATGGGAAAGAAACCCAGACTGGAAAGGGTTTGGAGAATGTTTTCAAGAAGCCAGGAAAAGGGTAAGACAAACTAGGCCAGGTCCTAAATAATTTCAACCTGTTGACCTAGCCCACCACTGGTGAATTCAGAGCACCTGCAGAGACAAACACCATCCCACAGCCAAGGAAAACAGACGGTGCAACAAAAGACAGACCCTCCCCAAGCTAACAATGAAGCAGAAAGGAGATATGACCTGTACTCCATAGACAAAGCCTCAAGCTGCCTCGTTGAGTGCACCTGCACCAGAGGCGAAAACTACAGATGAAGCGAACAATTCCTTTGTGGTCAGAACGCCCACGATAGACGTACCAGATGGTCAAAGATAAATGCAACATGTGCAAAGGATGTGGATTGTAAAGGACATAAAGAATGGGAATCTGCCCAGAGTTGAGGAAGCAGGAGGACCAGAGATTGTGAATGAATTAGATCTGTTCCCCTGATCCTGCAAAGACAGATGGTAACTCATGATGCAACCTTGCCTGGAGATGAAGTTATCCAAGCTAGAGGGAGATTCCCCTCATACAGAATATGACACATTTGATTGAACTACTGAAATGTTGTCAGGAGTTTGGACCAAGACACATACAAAAGTATGTGCACACTGCTACTACAGGTGTCAGACCAGTGGATCTTGGCTGACTCAGGGGATTAAAAAGAATTATAAAGGAGTGGATCATTATGGATTACATACCATCAGTGCTGCAGGTAACACTGCAAAGGAACATTATACAGTCCTGCTGACAGTCTAAAGAGAAAACTCTGGCCTCAACCATCCGTTCTGACTGCAGGTCAGGAAGCTGAACCTGGTTAGAGATGCGCTAGACAACCAACACTGTGTTGCACATAGCTGGTGAACCACAAGACATGACATTCTGAAAGCAGATGAAGCAGCAAAGCACAAAGAGAAAGTAACCACAACTACTTTCCTTCTGATCATGTGAACAGACACAAACAGCTGATTTTAAAGATAAAATTCAATTCAATTAAACTTTTACATGTATATTTATCCCTAATGAGCAAGCCAGAGGTGATGGTGGTGAGGAAAATCTCCCTGACACAAGATGTGAAAGAAACCTTGAGAGGAACCAGACTCAAATAGGAACATACAGTATCTTCATCTGGATAACACTAGAGACTGTGGTTACAAAACATTTCCTTTACAAAACTGCATACAATGATAGAGACTTGAGCACAAAACTGTAGCAGGCCTAATCTCTAACAACAATGAGACAGTTCACCTGTTTAAAAGCCTGGAGACAGTGCCAGGAGATGATCTCCTCTTGAACATCATTGATAGTGGACTTTAGCACAAACCAGGAGAGGAACCAAACCAGTCAGGGAGCTGAACCTGGTTAGAGATGCGCTAAACAAACAACACTGTGTTGCACATAGCTGGTGAACCACAAGACATGACATTCTGGAAGCAGATGAAGCAGCAAAGCACGAAGAGAAGGTAATCACAACTACTTTCTTTCTGATCATGTGAACAGACACAAACAGCTGTTTGTGTCTGTTTGTGTAGCAATCTACAGCAAGTGGTGCTGAACCAAGAAGATAGTGAAGGGCCTCAGCCATCCGTTCAATGGGCTATTCTATCTGTTGCGTTCAAAGAAGCAAACACAGAGAAAATAAAGAGGAGCTTTTTTCCTCAGGCCTTTCAGGACCTCAACCAGGATACTTTTCTAGACTTGTTTCATAACACTCACTACCTTTTTGCACACTTTTTTGCACAACGATGTATCATCTGATAGAGCATACAATGAAAGCACTTGTTGGGCAGTACATCATACTGCCAGTAAGCAGTGTTAAGAATAGACAAATTGATGAGACATTAGACTGGCCACCATCTCTTGAATGGGTACTGCCTTTGAACTCATATAGTCATTAAAGTGATTTTTGAATCACTACTGATCATACATTTAATGCTTCATGCTGAAGCCTCAAAAAGAGGGGAACAGTGATAGAAGCTGTGACCTAGATCTAGACCTAGATAAATTTAATTTGTGATAGTATGCTTTGGTTAGAGATGCACTAGACAAACATCATTCTGTTCCACGTAGCTGGTGAACCACAAGACATGACATTTTTGGTCATGGTTCTTTGAAACTATCACACCAGGGTAAAGGGGAGAATAAAAAACCCACTGGTTGCATTGCATGCACACATTTGCTAAACAAGCCCGTGAATAATTGCTAAGGGGCCTCTTGCATGGCGTTTTTTAGACATTTAATATTTACACATTATGTAGGCTTGTGTACTGTACTATGGATTACTATGGTGTTGCACCATGATCCTGAAGATATGACATTTAATTCTGATGTGTATATATATGCTAATAAAGCTCACTTGACTTGACCTGATATGAAACATGTTAATATCCACAGGTAAATTTTGTTGTTTTAAAGAATTTGAGATTTCAACTGGGCACATGTTTTAACCATTCCTTTTTGTTGTCCAGTTGCTGTCTGGTAAATTTAACAGAATGAGACCTGATATGCAGACTGGGCAAATTTTGGAGGAAATAAAAGGTGTGAATTTTAAAATATGGTTGTTCTATTCCACTGTATGTGTAAAACTGTCAGCTCAACTCTGATGTGATCACATCCCCTACAGTTTTTCTTCTAGACATTACAGAAGAAGAGAGGAAGTATGCAGATTTAGATGAGTTGCATTGTACAGCAAATGTTAGTCAAGGACCAAGTCTAGATCATGAACAGTGATGATGGGGTTCATAATTTTGAGACACTGTGGAAGCAAAGAGGGTTTTGAACATCCAGAGCCAAACAAATAATCACCATCACTGAGTGGCAGAATTATTAGAGGCTACATACTACATTCACTATAACTAACTGTCTGTAAATGTGAAGCACACACAAATAACAAAGATCTTGTCTCTGTAGACTGTGTGAAAGCAGATGAAGCAGCAAAGAGTGAAGAGAAGGTAACCACAACTACTTTCTTTCTGAACATGTGAACAGACACAAACAGCTGATTTTAAAGATAAAATTCAATTCAATTAAGCTTTTACATGTGTATTTATCCCTAATGAGCAAGCCAGAGGTGATGGTGGTGAGGAAAATCTCCCTGAAACAATATGGCCTCAGCCATCTTTGAACATCCAGAGGCGAACAAATAATCACCATCACTTGGTGGCAGAATTATTAGAGGCTACATACTACATTCACTATAACTAACTGTCTGTAAATGTGAAGCAGACACAAATAACAAAGATCTTATCTCTGTAGACTGTGTGAAAGCAGATGAAGCAGCAAAGCGCAAAGAGAAGGTAACCACAACTACTTTCTTTCTGGTCATGTGAACAGACACAAACAGCTGATTTTAAAGATAAAATTCAATTCAATTAAACTTTTACATGTATATTTATCCCTAATGAGCAAGCCAGAGGTGAGGTGAGCCAGAGGTAACACAAGATGTGAAAGAATCCTTGAGAGGAACCAGACTCAAATAGGAACATACAGTATCTTCATCTGGATAACACCAGAGACTGTAGTTACAAAACATTTCCTTTACAAAACTGCATACAATGATAGAGACTTGAGCACAAAACTGTAGCAGGCCTAATCTCTAACAACGATGAGACAGTTCACCTGTTTAAAAGCCTGGAGACAGTGCCAGGAGATGACCTTCTCTTGACCTTCTCTCTTCACTGTAATACTCTTCTCACTTAAATCATGGGCATTTACATTGGCCTCATTTGGGTGATACTTTTTTCATTCAAATCAACCTGAGACAGGTTATATCTGAGCAGTTGAGGATTAACTGCATTGTTCAAATGCCCAACAGTGTCAGGTTGGTGGCTGCTGGGATTTGAAGTCAGATTCTTCAGATCAGTAGCCCAATGTTTTAACTACCACTGAGCTACCACTCCTCTGAAGACAATAACCCCCTGCCATGTATTGTGAGTGCCAACAAAATAGACTTATCTGATGAGAGAACTCGCTTGAGTATTATCTATACAAATGTAAGCATTAACTGCAGGTGAGACAAAACAGGGGTGTGTTTTTATTTACCATTGTGTGAAACATTTAAGACACTTAAGTGTCTTTAAGTTGGGGTTGTCTTTCAAGTTTCAGTTTCCACCATCAGCTCAGATGGATTACAGATAAAACTGAAAAAACACATATTTTCTTTTCCAATTTTCCATTTCTTTTGGAATATTTTCCCAGCCACAGTAAAATACACCTTTCCACAAAAAGCTGAAAAATAAATCAAGCATTCTCCCAAATTCTAAGATGATGGCATGTATTTTATGTATTGTTTACTGGCCTGTTTTAGAAATTTCAGTTTTGTGGTTTGACTGCTTTGCATAACATATACACTACTCACATAAAGTTAAGGATATTTGGCTTTTGGGTGAAATTTATGGAAAATGTAAAAGTAGGGCATTTAAGTAGAAGCATGCAATGGTGATTTCCTCATCTCAAACAATTTATTGAAACAAAAGCCAACAACAGTGGTGGGTATACCACAAAAAAAATGTCAATGTCTCAATAATTTGCCCTTGACCATCAATTACAGCTTGACAACAACATCTCATGCTGTTCACGAGTCGACTTATTGTCTGCTGAGGCATGGCATTCCACTCTTCTTGAAGGGCGGCCCTCAGGTCATTGAGGTTCTGGGGTGGAGGGTTACAAGCCTCTACACAGCGACTCAGCTGATTCAGGTCTGGAGAAAGTGCAGGCCACTCCATCTGAGGTACCCCAGCCTCCAGCAGTCATTCCCTAATGATGTGACCTCGATGAGCTGGAGCATTGTCGTCCATGAAGATGAAATTAGGCCTGTGTTGTTCTTGCAGGGGCACAATGACTGGATTAATGATATTATTCAGGTTGTATTGGACTGATGTGACACTTGGGTGCCTCTCATCTCCCTTAAATGTGCCTGGAGTTGAGTGGCATTCATCATCCAGTTCCGCAGGGCACTGTTCACAATGAAGCAGTCATCAACGTGGGATGTGGCCAAAGGACGTCCACTTCTATGCCTTTCTGTGACTCTTCCAGTCTCTCTGTATCTCTGTCACAACTTGCTGATGACACTCTGTGACAGTCTAACCTCAGTGGCCACTTCCCTCTGAGAACATCCTGTTTGAAGCCTCACACTGGAGAGGTACTGTTGATCAATGTTAGGTGTCGTCTGGTCTTGTGATGTCAAAATGTGAACAGCATGATGAAGAGGACTTTTGAAATACCAATTCTAATTGAACCAGAAAATGTATTGGTCGATATATGGATCAAACACCAGATGTGAATTTTGCCATTAAGCACCTTGTTAGAGAACAGCAAGTTATGCAAAAAGTACTGAACAGTTAGACATGTGCATTCAAAAGTGTAGAGAAGCACACAATGTGCAATATAGTCACTAAGAGTGGTTCTTTTGCCTCAAGATCTACACCCAGATATATGGAAAGGCATGCAGTATGTTTATAATGGGTCTATACAAATAATCTATGTAGTGCATTCTACAAATGTAATCTATGTAGTGCATTCTATTTAATAAAGGTTTAGGCAATGTAATCTCCTCTGCCTCCTTTGAGTTTCTCAATAATGGGCTGGCGATTTTATTTAGGTGATAATGTTTCATGGCAATAGGAATAGGATCATATTGATTTAAAGAAGGAAATTTGGTACATGATGGGGAAACCTAATATCCAGTGATAGTCAGAGCATATGTGAGATCATTAAAATGTACATAACATTGTGGAGCCCGTTTTACTGAAGTCTACACTACACTGCTAAGACTGTTTCACTAATACTTCACTTCTTCTAATAACCTTACAGTTCTAACCCTATACATTCTGTTACATCTCTACATATTTATATAATTATAAATGTATATAACTCTAAATTCAGTACCCTTACCCTAGTTTACCTCTCTCTCTCTCTCTCTCTCTCTCTCTCATATATATATATATATATATATATATATATATATATATATATATATATATATATATATATATATATATATATATATATATATATATATATATATATATATATATAAACACACACACACACACATATATATATACATATATACATATATAGAGATATATATATATATATATATATATATATATATATATATATATATACAGGGGTTTGACAATGAAACTGAAACGCCTGGTTTTAGACCACAATAATTCATTAGTATGGTGTAGGGCCTCCTTTTGCGGCCAATACAGCATCAATTCGTCTTGGGAATGACAGATACAAGTCCTGCACAGTGGCCAGAGGGATTTTGAGCCATTCTTCTTGCAGAATAGTGGCCAGGTCACTACGTGATGCTGGTGGAGGAAAACGTTTCCTGACTCGCTCCTCCAAAACACCCCAAAGTGGCTCAATAATATTTAGATCTGGTGACTGTGCAGGCCATGGGAGATGTTCAACTTCACTTTCATGTTCATCAAACCACTCTGTCACCAGTCTTGCTGTGTGTATTGGTGCATTATCATCCTGATACACAGCACCGCCTTCAGGATACAATGTTTGAACCATTGGGTGCACATGGTCCTCCAGAATGGTTCGGTAGTCCTTGGCAGTGACGCGCCCATCTAGCACAAGTATTGGGCCTAGGGAATGCCATGATATTGCAGCCCAAACCATCACTGATCCACCCCCATGCTTCACTCTGGGCATGCAACAGTCTGGATGGTACGCTTCTTTGGGGCTTCTCCACACCGTAACTCTCCCAGATGTGGGAAAGACAGTGAAGGTGGACTCATCAGAGAACAATACATGTTTCACATTGTCCACAGCCCAAGATTTTCGCTGTTGGCACCATTGAAACCATTGGAAACAGGAGAGTTGAGGTGCACATTTAATTCTGCAGTGAGTTGGGCAGCTGTGGTTTTATGTTTTTTGGATACAATCTGGGTTAGCACCCGGACATCCCTTTCAGACAGCTTCCTCTTGCGTCCACAGTTACTCCTGTTGGATGTGGTACGTCCTTCTTGGTGGTATGCTGACATTACTCTGGATACTGTGGCTCTTGTTACATCACAAAGACTTGCTGTCTTAGTCACAGATGCGCCAGCGAGACGTGCACCAACAATTTGTCCTCTTATGAACTCTGATATGTCACTCATAATGTTGTGTGCATTGCAATATTTTAAGCAAAACTGTGCTATTACTCTGCTAATTAAACCTTCACACTCTGCTCTTACTGGTGGAATGTGCAATCAATGAAGATTAGCCACCAGGCTGGTCAAATTTAGCCATGAAACCTCCAACACTAAATTGGCCAGTGTTTCAGTTTCATTGTCCAACCCCTGTATACATATATATATATAGATAGATAGATAGATAGATAGATAGATAGATAGATAGATAGATAGATAGATAGATAGATAGATAGATAGATAGATAGATAGATAGATAAACTATACTACCTACATATACACTGTGTATGACCTTGGTTACCATTGTACATACAATGTACAACTTATTGCACAGACACAATTATATATACATTTTTTTCAGATATTGTGCTGTGTACACAACTAGCACATATTCTTATGCACTTACTACCTGCCATAGCGTATTTAGATATTTACATGTTTGTCTGCACTTTTTGTCTCACAGTTTCTACTATTTGCACTTCTGGTAGTTGCTTTTCATTACTATGTATCTGTACTATGCAATGCCAATAAAGTTGCATCTATCTATCTGTCTATCTATCTATCTATCTAGACACGACTAAAAAAAAAAACCTGAAATTAACCTATTCACATAAAGTGCATGGGTACAACGTTGTGCAAACAGTGCAAGACAAGAGACAATATAATACTGACCAGCATACAGTCTGTGTGGTTATTAGTGCAAAAATGGACGCTTGTTAACAATGACAACAGCAGTTTATAACAGCATTTAAATGTGGTGTGCACATCCCCTTATCATTTTTATGTTTATCTATAAATGTCAGTCTGTCCATCTATGTTATTAAGTACAGTAGTATGCAGTAGTATATGGCCCAAGTGATTGGGAAACTGCTATTGTCCATATCAGAGACTGCCACTTTTCCCAAATAAAAGGAATTCTGGTGCAGTGCTGATTCACAGCACAGGAATGTCAGATTATACATTAATGTTTTTTCCCCTGACTCAATAATCATAGGTTGTTTAACAAAAATAAATAAAAAAACCCACTAACATAACTCCTAAATAACTCCTTTTTATGACTACTGATTTCCATGGCCATCTTGAATAGCTTTTTGTTCTCCAAAGTTAGACTACTGCACTGAGAAATGAACCGGTTCATGTTTCTCATCTAAAAAAAAAACTTGCTTAATAATAGATCAAAACTTTCATCTCTGTAGCTTATATACAAACAAAAAAAACCAACTAGTCTACCCATGTGGCTGCAGTGTTACAAAGCCATCTTTACGGCGGTATGTACAGTTGTAAATTTTATATCTTTCATTGAGTTTTTATATAAAATTCCTTTTATCAGGACATTTGAGAAGGATTGCCAGGCCAAGTAAACACTGATGCTCTTGCGTCGCAGCATTCTCATGTGTACTTGATACTTGATATGGTTCAGTCCGGTTTTTCCAGCATGTAACCTGAGAGCCAGAGTCTGTGCAACACACAAAATCAGGCCCAAACATAACTACAACAAATATATATATATATATATATATATATATATATATATATATATATATATATACACATACACACACACACACACACACATACGCTCAAAAGTTTGCATAACTTGGGAGAATTTGCAAGATGTTTACCATTTCTTAAAGAAAACATGAGTGAGAAGGCAAAACAAATTTATTTTATTTCTTACAGGACTCGAGTTCATATGTAAGGCATAACCGAATGGCACGATCATCAAACAAAACATAACAATAAAAAGAAAATGAAGAAATAATCCCTGTTTGCATACCTTTAGATCTTAATATTGTGAAAATGCCCCCTTTAGCATCAATGATGGCATGCAGTCTTTTGTAATAATTGTGCATGAGGTCCTTAATTCTCTCTCTGTCTTGCACAAACTGCACGTTTGAGGTCTCCCCAAAGTGGCTGAATGATATTGAGGTCAGGAGACTGTGATGGCCACTCCAGAACCTTCACCTTTTTTGCTGTAGCCATTGGAGGGTATACTTGGCCTTGTGCTTTGGATCGCAAAAGCGTCCCATGCGCAGCTTTCATGCTCTCAAATGCAAATTGTCTGCCAGTATTTTCTGATAACATGCTGTATTAATCTTGACATCGGTTTCGACTAACTTCCCTGTGCCACTGGAGCTCAAACAGTGCCAAAAGATAAGAGATCTACCACCATGCTTTACAGTGGGGATGGTGTACTTTTCACTGTAGGCCTTGTTAACTCCTCTCCAAACATAGCGTTTATGGTTGTGACTATAAAGTTCAATTTTGGTCGCAATACTTCAACTCCATCACGCCATCACTCCATGACTGTGCTCCAGAAGCTGTGAGGCTTGTCTAGGTGCTGTCTGGTGTACTGAAGGCGGGCCTTTTTATCAGAGTTTGAACACTACTGACTGGCATTTTCAGGTGTTGAGATATCTTTTTATATCCTTTTCCTGCTTTATAAAGTTCAACTACCTTATTACGCAGGTCGATTGGCAGTTCTTTTGCCCCCATGGTGCAGTATCCAGCCAAGTGCATCACCTTATGAGCAGAGAAACTTTCTTTAAGGATATGCACAACTATATATATATATATATATATATATATATATATATATATATATATATATATATATATATATATATATATATATATATATTATATATATATATATATATATATACTCTATATATATATATACTATATATCTGACTATATATCTGACTTCCTGCTGGGATACCTTGGGGAAAACAATATTCTCGGATGGCTATGGCCTCTTTCTGCAGGATAATGTGCCATGCCAAAATGGCAAAAATGGTTCAGAAATGGTTTGATGAGCACAACAAGTCTGAGGCGTTCATTTGGCCTGAGCATCTGTGGGATGTGCTGGACAAACAAGTCTGATCCATGGAGGCCCCATCTCGCAACTTACAGGAATTAAATGATCTGATGCTAATATCTTTTTGCCAGATACCACAGCACACCCTCAGGGATCTAATGCCTCGACATGGCAGGGCTGTTTTGGCAGCAAAATGGGGGCCAACACAATATTAGGTGGTCATAATGTTATGCCTGATTGGTGTATATGGTATATACTAGTATATACAGTATACATGGAATGAAAACAGTTTAAAATGAAAGCAGACCTTCAAATTATAGCACTATTGCTTGCTATTTACATAAACTAAAATTGGACCCCTGACTTTCATTTCATTTCAATTCTTTTTGGATTTGTATAACTTGAGAAACTCCAAGTCCTATAACACAACAATTGGTCCTGGAATGTCATGGTTTCACATATTATAATCTGTCCAGAAGAGATTACTGTTAATCCCTGATACTTGATGTTCTATAGATCAAAAACCCAGCAAAATTGTATATTCATTCACATATTTGACCATCATTCTGGAGCATAAGCTTGGCAGTTCAAATGAAGTAATGTAAGTAATTTAGTGCTTAACCAAAATATAGTTAAGTGAATATTTTGTTAATGACTCTATCCCATTCATTGTGCTTAAGTTGTGTATCTTATCTTTATTCTCTTCTGGCAAGATAGGATTCTGACTTATCTGTACTATCTGCTTGACTCTAGAGTCTAGATCTAGATTTGTGTCATTTTAATTGTTGTGTTATATAGAATTGTTGATTGGAAGTGCTGTACAATTTTCTCAGGTGGTTAATCAAGTATAGTTTCATTCTTGTATAAGTGGAATTGGAAAAGTAGGCAGGGCTTACTAATTTATATATTAAATATATCTGCAGGATGTTCCACTAAGGCTAGAAACATACTTTTTAAATAGAAAGCATCTAGTCTAGTACTGTTCTTATTTTGTTACCAATCCTCAGCCATACTTAAAACTCAACCTCACTCTGAGTAGGCTGCAGATATGTACCTTAAACCCATCTCTGTCGTCACCTCTCACAGACACAGGCCATCTCATCCACAAAGAATTTTTTTTCATTTTTAGAATTTTAATTTCCAATAATCTCATCTATTCTCCTCTGTTGTCTCAGTCTCCAATAGTGTTGGTAGTTGAGCTCTGTAATTAGTATTCTGTTTTAAGGAAAGCTGATTTCATTTCACACCTTCTGAAGATCACTCACACCACCCCACTGCTGCGTTCCCTCCACTGGTTTCTGGTAGCTACATGTATCAGACTTAAATGTGATTCTTGCATACAAAGCCAAAAACAGACTAGCACTCTCTTACCTCAAAACTCTTAACACTCCCATGCTTCCTCAGATCATCTGGTACTACTCGAATAGTTCCACCATCTCTCAGGGTAAAAGGTAGGTATGCATTAAGACTCTTCTCTGTTCCATAAACTAGGTGGTGGAATGAACATCCCCTAGATGTCAGAGCAGCAGAGTCACTGGCTGTCTTCAAATGACGGGTGAAGACCTACATCTTCCCAAAATGCTTATACAAGCATTGTTTTAATAAATATGAATAAATTTAATTTAATTTCATTGTCTGTACCGCTTATCCAATCTATCCTCGGGTCACGGGGAGCCTGTGCCTATCTCAGGCGTCATCGGGCATCAATGCAGGATACACCCTGGACGGAGTGCCAACCCATCGCAGGGCACACACACACACTCATTCACTCACGCAATCGCACACTATGGGCAATTTAGAGAAGCATGTCTTTGGACTGTGGGAGGAAACTGGGGCACCCAGAGGAAACCCACTGAGCAAAAATAAATAAATTAATTAATTAATTAATTAATTAATAAAGTATTGTCTGTCTGCTCTTCTTGCTTTATTTCCTCTCAGCAGTGTTTAGACTGATGGTACTGTTAGTCTGCAACCTAGTAAACCTGTATTGATGTTTTCATTGATAGTGACTTTAAAGCGCTTTTGTATCTGTCATTATTCCATTATTCTGACCTTAAAGGGAGTGTGTTGCATTGGGGATTGCTGTGGGGACAATTTAGCTAAAGCTCCTTTGCAACTGATCCAAATTCCTCAACAAAGATAAATTACATGATACCCATTCACTAAAAGTGTCTTCTTCCACAAGGAAAAAGCTAAACTTTCCAGAATTCCTGACTCCTTGATGATCTTATTAAATTATAGTGAATTCCTTTACTCTTTGGCTCGTCATACTTCTGTTGTGCCTTGAGACATTAAGACATCTAAGCTGATGTAAGGCATTTGTCTTTCACACAGTGTTGACATTAATTACTATTACAGGATTGTCAAGGATAGCCTAAGGCAGCTCAGAAACATCAAACTATGTTATTTTTCTTCCCTGATTCAGTTTTCAGTTTGATTCATGTTTTCCTTTCCATAATGTAACATTTAAGAAAATGGAAATTTGAGGCAATCCAAATGCCCTGTACATAGGAAAGTGTCCTCAAATGTTACCAGGATTATTGTTAATCCCTGATACTCATTATTCTCCAGGATCAGGAGCCAAGCGACATTCAGCATTAGTCCGGAGAATTACCTTTACAGTTAGCAAGTACTTAAAGAAATAAACAGCAGTATTTGATGAACCCATCTGTTGGTATGCTCCTACTAGGATGGCTAGCATCTTTATATACTGTACACTTTGTGGGTATTTCCCTGGTTCACACTGTTTGTCTATGGTTACATTAAAAGGTCATCTTTTTCTCTAGCTTTCATAACAGAACTGCATAATTTAAAGGGGTGAAAACTCTCACTATGATATGATTGCAGTCATTTTGCTGCAGTCATTTGGTTAGAAGGAATTAAAAGTTCTTCTGACTGCGAGATATCATCATATGATGAAATATTGTGTGGTCATATCTATCTTGATATATGCGCAAGAGCTCAGTGAATGGTTTGCATGGAAATTATGAAAATCATATGCTAAGACTCAACCCTGTAGGACACCTATGAGAGATTATGGTGCCGTGTGTTAGATAGCACTCTCCATCACCATCAGTAAGACTTTTTGCAACATGGTAGGACTGAGAGAAATGCAATTTCTATCCTCTGTATTTCCTGTATTGTACATATAGCAGAATTGAAAATGAAGCTGCTATCTCTCTCTCTCTATCTCTCTCTCTAGGGGAATTTCTTTAGAAAGAACTGCATTTATTGCTCCATATACATGTAGAATACACAGCAAGGCAAATTGATGCTGTTCTTGTGGCTAGTAATTGCTCAGAATCTTATCATGACATTTTATGCTGGGTTTGCATTCAATTGCTCTCTATTTATAGAGTATACAGTATATTATACAAAACATCTTGTAAATATAGTAAAAACCTTACGAGTTGGATGTAAGCCTATAATATATAATACCAACCAAAGTTTCAGTTTGAACAAAAAATACTTTTATAGGAAAAAAATATAAAAACAAAGTTTACTCACTGAAAACTAACTGTACTTTTTAAGATATTAAAACACAAAGACACACGCGCGCGCTCTCAGAATATCCGCAGACAATCGGTTTTATTCTGAGGTTTGAAGAGTGTGTGTATATATTTTTTCTTCTCCCGGGGTTTACCAAGGCCTTCCTGCTGATGTGCCTGGGATTGGTGGATTACTTCTTGCATCGTGAACAGAAACAACAGGAGTCAGCATGCGCCGTGGCGCATGAACACACCGGCGCTTAACTACTGCGAGCTCCGAGATGCTGGACATCAGTGCGCCCGGATACACATCATAAAGCCTTTTAACCGTGCCTCCAGCCAGCCAAAAAGTATTTTTTAGCAAGAGTATGAGCTGTTCTGAGTGATGGAAATCTAAAATCTCTTCTTCCTTATTCGTTTTGGGATGTGAGTGATGGTGAGTTCGTGCTGAAGAGTGACGTTTTTAGGAGGAAAGCGCACCATATAAGTACATCAGGTAAGTGCCAAAGAGAGCGGCTGTATTTTGAGGCTGTTTTGGAGAGGAGGGATGGGGGTTGGACGGGCTGTGTGGTGCTGGAGATATTTGAATAAACAGATTGGAGTCACATGTGCAGAATGGTGATGTATGAAAATGAGCTAAAATGCGCATTTTTGGAGCACAAACTTCAGAAAGTTGGTGGAAAACAAACAAATATGGGATGTCAGCTGGTCCTCGGCATATATACAGCTTGCAAATTGTAAACAGTTCCGCTTATGTTTTTGCTGCGGTGATGGAAAAAGCTATCCCCAAAGATTACCTCTCTCTCTCTCTCTCTCTCTCTCTCTCTCTCTCACTCTCTTTCTCTCTGGTGCTTTGCCAACATTATTATGGATCCATTTAGAAATGTTGTTTTCATATCAAAAGGTTTTTGTCAACACTAAAAAGCAGAGACTAATGGTTGCACAGAACCATAAATGGGACCTTAATAGAATATTGCTCTGGGTCCTAAAGGCCCTTTAGTTTCATATTTGTTTCGAATACACTAAATATTGTCTTTAATAAAAAATAAAAAAATTAAAAAACAGAACACCTACTCAGACAGTTTCATTCGGACATGAAGACTACAGTAACTCAGTAACAGTAAATGACCATTCTTTACAAGTGAGTTGTACAACTCAACCGAAAAGGATGCATTACAACAGAAGAAGACAAAAACAGGTCAGGTGTATATTGTGCATGTATAAAAGCTGGGATCTTGTTAAAAAAAAATATTCAGAGGAACTCACTAGGAAATAGACACCAGTACTTTCAAAGACACCAGTGTTTACAGATTTAACAAGCCTGTGAAAGCATATCTGCTATAAACTGCATATGACTGTGCATTTACTGTTCTCTGGTTTTCTTAATTCTGTTCATTCTCATTACAGACACCCTCTTTTGTAATCTGTATACACCAAAAGCACAGCTTCCACTGCAGCCCCTGCACTTGCCTGATATCATCATGCCTATCATAAGCAACACAAATGACTTCAGCAATTTCTCCATCAGCTCAGATGACAGCAGCCTTGACCGTTTTTTCACAGAGATCCCTGAGACTGAGACCATTAAAGGAGTGTACTTTCAGCGAGCTCAGCCACTACGTGACCCCTCTGCACTCACAAATGTTGACCACAGCAAACTGGCCCTCGTGAATGTTGGTGGAGATCGTTATACATTTGCCTGGAGCACGCTAGATGACTTCCCACTCTCCCGTTTGGGCCAGCTACGTTACTGCAGCAGTCCTGAGGACATTGCCCGGCTGTGTGACGATTATGATGAGGTGAACCGCGAGTTCTTCTTTGATCGAAGTGCAACAGCTTTCCGCGTCATCCTCAACTTCCTGGCGGCAGGAAAGCTGAGGCTGCTGAGGCAAGCATGCGCCGTTTTTCTCTCAGACGAGCTGGCTTACTGGGGCATCGAGCCCACTGGGATGGAGCGCTGCTGCAGGCGCGTTATGATCACCTGTGTGGAGGAGGTGGCTGAGAAGAAGCGGAAAGAGGAAGCTCGGAGGCAGAAGAGGCTGAATAAAGAACCAACACAAGAGAAGGAGGAAGGGTTCCATGGCTTCTTGAACCGTCTGAGGGATGTGGTGGATAACCCACACTCTGGATGGCTGGGCAAGAGCTTTGCCTACATCTCTGTGGCTATGATCGTTGTGACCGTGGTCAGCTTGTGCATCAGCACCATGCCTGATCTCAGAGAGGAAGAGAGCAGAGTAGGTGGATCAATAATTCATATTCTAATAATTCAGGCAAACCTGGAATTTGGCTTGCTGCTTATGATTAATAACCCATTTGGAATGAATGCTAAGGCATATTAGATGAATAGCTAATTTAACAAGCTAAAAGAATTTACACAACTAAATTGTCTGGCAAAATTAACAAGCATACAAAACCTAACAAGCTTACTAACAAAATAGCTAAATTACAAATGTATTAACTGACGTACCAAAGTTAAAATTGTTTAATATAAACATATTGATAAAATTCTTTAGATTTGATGATGAATTTTCAAGTTTGATTTATTTTTTTTGCTTATTTATTTTCTTACATAATAATAATAATAATAATAATAATAATAATAATAATAATAATAATATCTTGCCTGCATTCATCATCAGTGTAAGGACTAAATAATAGTCGCATATCCATACATAACCAACGTTTAGTTGTAGATAACTGTAGGCTTAATCTATTGCATCTGGTGGGTATGTGTGTGTGTGTGTGTGTGTGTGAGACAGAGAGAGAGAGAGAGAGATTGCCCCAGACAAGAACCAACATGTTTTCCTGTACAGAGAAAACAACAAAAATCCTGAGAAATGCCAGTGATGTACCATGTCTAAGCATGGGAGTTTCAAGTGTTTTATAATCTGTATGTAATAATGTAACAAGTATACAAAACTATTACATTTATGAGAGCCTGCTGTAAAGTTTGTTCTAGTTGCACAATGCTAAAAGGTTTCACAGTATCTCTGAATGATTATCAGGAACAAAGGCACATTTGTGCTACATTCTCATTCATAATAAAATGATGACTACATTATCTGATGGCACGCATTAGGGGATGTATTCCCTTTTTGAGTCTAGTTCCTAAGGTTTCTTCCTCATTTCTGTCATCTTATCATGAGAGATTTTCTGTAGATTTCTGTAAAGCTACACTGAATCCAAATGTCTATTGTTAACCGTTATACAAATCAAACCACAAAATCTACAATAATACACGTTCCTCATAATTGTTTAGTGACCTTTCCTATATACCTGTAAAGAAAAAAAATTTGTAAGCAGGGTCATCGTGTATTACAGGGAAAATGTTTGTAGTAATTATACCTACATTTCTTGTATGCTTAAGGTTAATGTCAACATTCTTCACAAACAGGGTGAATGTTCCCAGCGGTGCCAACAGATATTCATTGTGGAGACTGTATGCGTGGCATGGTTTACCCTCGAACTCGCTCTACGTTTCCTGCAGGCACGTAGCAAGCTAGAATTTGCATGCGGGCCACTCAACATCATTGACGCCATGGCCATTTTGCCGTACTACATCTCCTTGCTGGTGGACGAGAGAGCTCTAAGGCTAGGAGATCGTACGAATGTCGGTGGAGGGTATTTGGATAAGCTGGGTCTGATTCTGAGACTCCTGCGTGCCCTACGCATCCTGTACGTCATGCGTTTGGCGAGGCACTCGTTGGGATTGCAGACTCTCGGCTTGACTGTGCAAAGGAGCATGCACGATTTTGGACTTCTGCTCCTGTTTGTGTGCGTGGCTGTCACGTTGTTCTCACCTCTCGTACACTTGGCCGAGAGCGAGCGCCATGGCTTCAGCAGCATCCCTGCATGCTACTGGTGGGCCATCATTTCCATGACCACGGTGGGCTACGGCGACATGGTCCCACGCTCCATCCCTGGTCAGGTGGTGGCCTTCAGCGGCATCCTGAGCGGAATCCTCATTATGGCCTTCCCAGCTACCTCTATTTTCCACGTCTTCTCACGTTCCTACCGTGAGCTGAAACAGGAACAGGAAATGATGCACAAAGATGAAAGAGCTGCCTTATTAGCCGCAGAGGAGGTCTGGGTAGAATCTGAGACAAACGCCTACTGTTGGACTCAAGGATATTCTAACAAACTGCATGAGGGTGAGAATAGGGATGGACCTAAAAAAACTGTTTTAACAGACACATCATGCTCGGACTTGTTGTAGATGCTGAAACTAGTGATCATGGGGGTTGCAGAAACACTTGTGGTGAGTGAATTTTTGTGCCCAGTAAAAACAGGAACCTCAAGACAGAGCTTTAGCTTTGACTTTAAATATGTCGGGACTTTATCTTTTTTTTTTTTGGCCTCATCCGCATATCATGACTAATAATGAAAGCAAAGAACTTTACTGAAACAATTTACTGCATACTATTTGTAAGAGTGTACTCATTTCCTTATATAACCTACAGTAACAATAAATATTGGTACAACAATAACAGTAACAGTAACAACTGTGATTTTGGATTAGACCTTGCATTCTGCTTTGGTTTGTCACAGACATAATCTTCTTGAACTGAATTAACCTGAATTGTTTCCCTGGGCATGTATAGGTTTGATTTTGTACAACATCTGTCACAAAACGTCTTTTATTTTTTGCTTGGTCTCTTCTGAAAAATAAAAAATAAAAAAATTCACACATTTTGTACACAACTCCTGTTCATTTCTGAAATAGTAAATCTTGAAATACTTGTACCAAGACTAAATTACTACTTAATTACTACTTAATTGATACTTAATTACTACTTAATGGACCTGAAAATAACTCTCCATTATTGTTTTGATTGGTTGTTGTTGCAGTCCTCCCTTGGGAGTTGTAAAACTTTCTAAATACTTCTGTCCTGTGCTTGAAAAATAACACAAAATAAAAAGGATTCTTATTTTGCTTTTATTATTCTGTTTTACTGTAAAAGCATGTATGGCATTTTGCTTTTTTTTTATAGATAGCATGTTCCAGGTTTGATAAACTGATTATGCAACAGAAATAAAGAGATAAAATCAATAAATGCTATAAAGCCAGTGACATTAGGAGCCAGATTCAGGTTACATGTGGTTTTTGTCACAGTACACTACCAGATTTAATCTCAAAATAAAGAAATATAAAATGAAGCCTCAACAAAGTATATTTTTAAACAGTAAACTGTGACATGGAAGTAAGAGGATCTGTTTGCGCTACTTGCTTGTAGGTTTTGTACTTTGAACTGTAATAAACTACCCCCCACACACAGAGAGAGAGAGAGAGACACACACACACACACACACAGACAGACACACACACACAAACAAACAGTTTCATTCTGAAAAAGTCCATCAATTACACCTTTACATTATTTTATTTTCTCTACAGCTCTAATCTTTTATTGCTATCTGTAACGCTAGCAAACTTAGCATATAAAACTGAAAATAAATAATCTGTGCTTTAGCCCTGGGTTGGGCAAGTCAAAGCCTGACAATGTAAGCCTGACGGTGTTCAAGTAAATCGGCTACCACATGTCACACCTTAGATATTCCATCCTTTGTTCACCTTCTTGAGTTTGCAGTCTCGGGTTACGACACACAGTAAAGGTCTCAAATACACATACGTTTCTTGATTCACTACATTTGACCGTGTCACCATATTCAAATGTTAAAGATATATGAGGAGTACTTCCTGTTACCTTTAATTCATTGCTAGTAACTCACAGCTGTGAAAACTAATTCAGGTTCTCATAGAAATGAAGACGCAGAGCTTTCTCTTTGAAGCACCAGAAACACCAAGTCTGTGCCCTCAGGAAACCACTTGAGATAGCTCTATGGTTACAGAAAGCAGATTTCATTCGGGGAAATACCACTCTTACTCACAAACATATAGCACACATTCTTCTTAACTGCTTTAGACAGACTTTATTTGGTGAGGCACAAATAATTGTATTGCACTTCGTTTTGGGAGATTAAATAGGTTACATTTTAGTCCTCCCACCACCTCTTTTTCTCTGAGCTGTGAAACGAGGAACACGTGTATGGGGCGTGGCCACTGGTGGGAAGCAGGTAGTTTTGTGCTGCTTTACCTCTCCCAACATTCGTCTCTCACTTGCATGAGGAACTAAGGTGTGCCAGATGACAGGGAACAAACTAGCCCATTAGCAAGGACAGAAAATGGTGGAGGGCACCAGCAAAAGTGGGGAAAGAAGGTACAACATTTATCCTTGTTCTACCTGGTTTTACTTAACATTGTTGGTTGTGTGATTGATTTTGTGCATCCCTTTTTTGTTTGTCTGTCATAAGATACATCACAGCTAATAGTACTGCCAATGAGAAGGAGTTGCTTTAGATTTAATTAATTTCTGTAGTTGTTTAGTTGTGATGTATTAGCCTAAAAACCATATGACTTTATTGATGCCAAAATTAAAACCTTTATTGTAATCTAATCTACTTTTCAGGCTGGATAATCCAGAAGTACCCTCTGATTGTCGGTGTTCTCGACTCAGAATTGGCTTCTTCATACTTGTAGTTTCAGTCATGTTAGTCATCTGCTATATGAACTTAACAGAAATGGCAGACATTTGGTCTGAGACAATTCAAAGGATATACAACACAACATACAACAGTCCAAGAGTAGCTGCAAAATTTACTAAGGGTGCATCACCTTTAGAATGGACATCTGCCTTTATTTCAGAAAGTAAGGCAACTGTCTCATCTTCTGCATTACCAGGTGAGCAGTGTACACCTGAAACTACATATCTTGTGGCATATCCCTGTAAATATCATTTCACTTTAAACGAATCAGAGAGGTGTCAGAATGAAAAGCCATTCTTGGTCTTGATGGTGCCTGTGGCACCAAACAACAGGGAAGCTCGTAATGCCGTCCGAACCACCTGGGGTTCTGAGAAGATGGTTATGAACAAAGTCGTGAGCCTTTTCTTCATACTTGGTCAGCCTGGACCTGAAGGGAGAGAGGAGCTCCAGCAGAAGATCTTGCATGAGAGCGAGGAACACCATGACATCATTCAGAGCGATTTTCTGGACAGCTATAAAAATCTCACCATCAAAACTATGCTGATTATGGACTGGCTGACAACCTACTGTCAAAACGCGTCCTACGCCATGAAGATCGACTCTGACATGTTCCTAAACGTGGATGTCTTAATGAATACACTTATCCATGCACCCAGGGAGAACTACATGACAGGACTTGTAGCCAAAGGGGCTATTGTTCTAAGAAACCCCAACTCTAAATGGTATCTGCCAAAAGATGTGTTTCCTGAAGACTTTTATCCGCCTTATGCTCTGGGCTTGGGGTACGTGCTTTCCTTGGACCTTCCTGAAAAGCTCCTTGAAGGCTCCATGCATGTCACACCTGTTTACATTGAAGATGTATTTTTAGGACTGTGCATGAGGTATATGGGAATACAGTACACTAGTCAGGCTGACCAGAGCCTCTTCAATGTCTTCCCTGTTCCTTACAACCGCTGTCGTTACTCAAAACTCATTGCTACAACAACAAATAGCTTACAGCATCAAGTTAACTCTTGGAAAGACCTTAAGAAACCAGGACCAGCTTGTTAACCTTGGATGAGTACATATAGTGATTCAGAGCGTATGTACGGACGAATTGAGATGGATTGTAAGAAGATGAATGTGCAATCTAAAGTGTACACAGGAAACAAATCTTCAGGGTTTGTGCAAGAAAGGAAGTAAGTGAAACTTTTGAAAATTGGAATAAAGCCTATACTTGAGGACACTTGAGAACACTAGATAAGGTATATTAATATATTTTTATATGTGAATATTTTTAATAAACAGACTGGTGAGAAATTATGAGTAATTGAGTGATTTAGTATGTAAAAGTCTAGAGATAAGTCCTAGACTGTACTGTACTTGAGAGATGAACGCTGCTTTTCCAAAAAATATTTGATCAGTGTGTTTTGTTGATTTCAGTAGAGAGCGCTGCTCCACAAAATGTTGCTTCGTAATTTTCATAGTTGTTTGATATGGTTGGGTTTGGTGAGGGTGAAGGTCAGAGCATATGATTCTGGGAGGGACCACTCTAATCAGGATAGAACTGTTTCATCATATGATAAAGGTGAAAGGTCAAAAGTACTTTGTATTCACTTTAACAATGACATCTTAGCAAGTTAAAATATCTTGAAACTAGTAAAATTGATTTTGTTTTTATTACTGTTATTATTATTATTATTATTATTATTATTATTATGTCTGATAAACACTCAGAAACTGTAAGTAGTATAAGAGAAAGCTAGCAGAACGCAGTAAAAAGCAAAACCCTCAGGATTTTACATAGGCAAATTGCACTACACAAATTTACGTTTTGTATAAAATTAACTCGCTACACTGAAAGCATATCAGTAGAGTTCAATTAAATTTTGACCCTACTGACAGGTTGAAAGTAGTGAAATTCCTTTCGGGAATGTTGTTATTGAGTTGTGGGGGGAAAAACTCAACTCATTTGAAGCCTTTTTATTTGATTGAATTTATTTATTATGCCCATTTACATTACTGGGAAATACAAAATGTGTGTGGAAAAATATGTTTGCACCAATTAAGCACCTAAATGAGCGCCTGTATGTATTTCGCTGCAAGGCAGCTGAGATATTATATTTGCATTGTATGTAGCAATTCTGTGGAACTATGGAAGGAGGAAATATAAAAGTGACTCAACACCCAAAGTGTATATGCAACTATTTTTTTTTTACCTCATTCTTTTGAGATTAAATGTATAAGAAAACAGATGCCTGAACATGAACATGTAAAGTTTTCTTATGTTTTATTTTGCATCAGCACCTGCACATGCAAAAAAAAAATCCTTCACAATGGCAAACACAAATACATGAAAATCTGAGGCTGTGGAGAAAGCTTTGCTTTTTTAAACTTGACTGCTGACCTACAGCAATGCATTTTGTGATGCAACTGGTGGATACCTGATGGGACTTTATCTATATTAGATAAACCATATCTGAATTACAGAAAATCAGGGAGATGGTTTAATAAATAAATATATAAATAGAATTGAGATTTTTAAGAGATGAAAGTGTTCTCAAAATAACGACTATATGTGATTAAAATTCCTGCCTTGAAAAGAGGTTTCTTTGATTTTTCAGTTTATATGAATATTGTATATATGAGAGTGTACATAACCTTTGTTCTGCAAATTTGCTCTCTTAACAGTGTGTCTATGAACGTGTACAGAGTAAGCCTTCTATTAAGCACTAAAATTAATCAACAGATTCCAGGATACAATTCAGCATAGCCTATTTTCAAGTATTTTTAATGGCAAAACATATTATTTAATCAAAGGCAGTGGTTTTTCCCAAGTGAATGAACAAACTGTAAAGCAGTGGCACTGTGATAATGGTGTGTCATCCACTTCATACTTTGTTTACACTAAGGAAAAATGATTTAAGACCAGACTTATGCAATATCAGTTTCAGAGAACAGATAAAGGAGCTTTACACTTATGTGCACACTATTTCAGCCTATGTCACATTCAATTAATTTGCCACTCCTTCTCATCACAGTTGCTGAGTACGGAAGCAAATATACTTTATCCGGGAAATTAAACAGTGCATTTAACTGTAATGTACTTTTAATTCTTTAGATGGAAACTCGAGACAACAATGTAAACAGTCAGACAATACGCAGCATTTTACTGTCCAAGACAACATTTTTTCCTTGTGGTCTGTTTCCGTGACTTTTGTAGGTCCACACAACTACAAAAAGTCTCACCTCTTTAATGGTTATTTACTATACCTATTTATGTACCTATTGTTCAGTAAAATGCACCTGCAGGTCAGCTTACTAGTAAGTATATTTTTGTCATGAAAACAAAATGGATTATGCCACCTAGTGGTGAACGAGTGATAAAACGAACATCCTGAGCTGCAGACAGTGTGTGTGTGTGAGGGGTTTTGATTAAAATAGAAAAAGGGGTCAGCTGTTTACCTGTCGCTGAACAACAACCCAAAAAGCATGATAAAGCAGCCATGACTGTGTCTCACTGGGTGAATCACTTCATTAACATGATTGACTCCATGAGTGTATGTGAAGCAACGTATATGGACACCCGACCTTCACAAACAAATAGGGTTCTTCCCCAGACACTATGTGCAACTCAGAGTGAGACAGTTTGTATATAAAGAAATGCTTGCAGTCACCTGATCTGTGTCCATGAACCTTTGGCAGTATAGTGTGTAGCCTATATAAATAGATACATATGGCTTAAATCATAAAATATGAAGCCATTGAGATTTGTTGTTTATTATTATTCCAAGACACACAATATGCTGCATGGTCTGACTGATCGCCAACAACTTGACATTTGATTTGAATGTAAACACTTCCATCTCTTAAGTATTGTTGAAAGAGACTGAAGTTTGCTTCTTATTCGTATGTTTCTTAAGAAAATATTCTATTAAGCTTCAAAAACTTCCAGTAGTTTTGATCTCTCACCTGTACATGGCACCATGAAGAATGCTAACATAGACAAAGCTGGGAACATTGAATAATTTGAAAGTATTATCCCATACCATCAATGCCTTAGTCACAAAAGGTTAACAGTGACGTAAAATACTTAATTATAAGACATTATACTCTATTAATGGCTACTGAAATTAAGTTGTGCATTCCTGTACACCTACTCATTCCGGCAGTTATCTAATCAGTAAATCAATGATCGAATCTGAGGCCACCAAATGATATTCACCAAATCTGAAAGACTAGAAAAATGTAGTCTGGTCTGATGCGCCATCTGCATCAAGTGAATTTTTGCTGATGCACAAAGATAAAAGGGTTAGAATTTGGCACCAACAGAACCCAACCTGCTTCGTGTGAACAGTCCAGGCTGGTGGAGGTGGTGTAATGGTGTGGGGAATGTTTTTCTTCGCACACTTTTAGCCTATTTGAGTATTATTTCTGATCATGTACATCCCTTTATGGCCACAGTTTACCATCTTCTAATGGCATGATAATGCACCATTTCACAAAGCAAAAGCCATCTCGTATTACGAT
The DNA here is from genome assembly GCF_019097595.1 of Hemibagrus wyckioides. NCBI lineage: Eukaryota > Metazoa > Chordata > Actinopteri > Siluriformes > Bagridae > Hemibagrus > Hemibagrus wyckioides. The sequence goes on from NC_080719.1 coordinate 5,129,929, forward strand.
CAAGAATAGTTGATCATGAGTTCAGCGTACTTCAGTGACCTTCCCTGATCTGAATCCATTAGAACGCCATTGTGGTATGGTAGGATGGGATTGAAATTTACAAGCTCATACTCAAGAAGCTGTAGTCATACTGAATACTCGTTATTAAATATATGCCTGAGAAATACAATCATTTAACAGGATAGTTGGAATGTTAGTCAGTGTTCTGTAGGTTACACCTACAGAGATTTTAGTTCCTAAAGAAATGCTGGGAAAACACATTAGATGTGGTACTCAAGTGCCTACATCGTTTGATAGTATAAAGTAACAAACAAAAGAGAAGTGAAAACGAGAGCTGAGAAAATAAGCTTAATACCATGGTGGTGGGGTAACAGTAGATGGCTGAAGCTGATGGGTAATGTACTGTAGCACTTGGTGATGTATGGCTTGGATGCAGCTGCTTGGCCATGGAAACCCATTCCATGAAGCTCTCTGCGCACTGTTCTTGAGCTAATCTGAAGGTCACATGAAGTTTGGAGGTCTGTAGCGATTGACTCTGCAGAAAGTTGGCGACCTCTTCGCACTATGCGCCTCAACATCCGCTGACCCCGCTCCGTCAGTTTACGTGGCCTACCACTTCGTGGCTGAGTTGCTGTCGTTCCCAAACACTTCCACGTTCTTATAATACAGCTGACAGTTGACTGTGGAATATTTAGGAGCGAGGAAATTTCACGACTTGATTTGTTGCACAGGTGGCATCCTATCACAGTTCCACGTTGGAATTCACTGAGCTCCTGAGAGCGACCCATTCTTTCACAAATGTTTGTAAAAACAGTCTGCATGCCTAGGTGCTTGATTTTATACACCTGTGGCCATGGAAGTGATTGGAACACCTGATTCTGATTATTTGGATGGGTGAGCAAATACTTTTGGCAATATAGTGTACATTGTTTACCTATTGTTTAAATGACCTGTTTTTAACGAAAATGTTCTAATGGTCTTTATGTTATACTGAGCAACAATTGGTGTTCTATCCAAAAAGCTTTACTCTTTTTTGAAAACACTATTTGCCCTTTATGAACCATTCTTGCAAATGTAACCTCTCAATAAGCTGTAAACCACACACAGAGATGTCAGTTTATTATTATTTATAATTCTGTTATAAACATAAATTATTGACTTCTAATTAGGGCCAGGGTGGATCCGGAGCCTAAGCCAAGAACACTGCACACCAGGCAGAATTTACCCACGATAAGGATCACCAGTTCACCACATGGCACTATGAACACACCTATTTACACACTTACTCATACCTAAGGTAAATTAGGGACATTATCGTGTGGCATGAGATGTGGATGGAAAAAGTGTGAGAACCAAAAGAAAACCCAAGCATGAGAGTAGAGCATCCACACCGTGCATTTATTACTGTAGAATTCAAACTATTTGTGACATTTCCACATAAAATATTCACATTTAATATAATAAAAGTTGATATGGTGAAGTTTTCTGTAACATTTACATAACTTTTACAGTGTCACTGCTTTGTAACTCCTTTAAAATCTCTTCTAACTCTAAACACCTGACTTAAAAACCAGATACAGAAAAGAAAATGTATGATGTATGTTCCAATAGTTCTAAGTTGTTTACCATATCTGCATGTAAATATCAAGAAATAAATGTTGCAATTCTGAGCTATTGTCTCATATTCATCTTTTGATGTTAAACCCAAATATCTTCAGCGTATAGCAAAAATAACAATAAAAAAAATTTGTTGGACGTGCTGTTCCAATACTTTTGGAGGAGGCTGTAACCAGCAGTTTTTTGCAGTTAAGATTGCACACTTCTCACCTAGAGTATTTTCAGTGGTGTTAGACTTTAAAAACATGTAAATATTTTATGTAAATTATGTGCAGGTTCTGTTCCAACAACATTTTTACGTTTTTATTTAATATTTACTCAGCAAATAACCTGGGTGACATGAATAATTTTATTGCTTAATCTTCCAACTGCCATATTCTTTCGCATTTTGTTCCAACTCAACCCGGAAGCTGTTGATTGCTGTTTCACCACATACTTTCTCTTATCTGTCTCTAGAAAGTGTGTTAGACAAAGGGCAAAAGCTCATCTGCAAAAACGTTGAACTGTGAATGAATAAGCTCTTCTGTGCATAAAGTTACCTAAGCTGTGCTATGTAAATTTAAACGTTACAGTCTATCCAGGGCAGTATGGTTTTAATGTAGGTCCTAGGTTCACACCTGAACTTCCCATTTGCATGCAAATATGCAAATTTCATTCTGGTGCTCTGGCTTCATCTGGCCTCTAAGAAAAGACATACCTGGAGATGGACTTGTAGGTGTGTTAATGTATGTATCAGAGACTCTCCACCCAAGGTGTGTTCTAAAATGTGACAAGTATTCCAAGATTCAGATCAAATTAATCATCTAATAAATAAAAAAGGAAATATAAAGATGGTAACTAGTTCAGCAGTTATTAGCATTGGTGTGCCATGCTGAATATACAGGATATGTAAAGGTGTTTGTGGGCTCTGTACATACCTGGGACTAGCTCTAAGGGCTTCAGGCAACTGAGAGACGGTTAAGAAACTTCATATTTTCTGTCATTTGAGTTTAGAAGAGTAGAGTTTATATGTTCTGCATTAAGGCACCATAGAGACACAATACATGGAGAAACATTAAACACACTGACCAGTGACCACTGAACAAATCAATACTGCAGTTGTGAATATATACCACTGCTAGCTTAAAACCTGAAATCGAAACTTCCTTCTTTTCATGTTCTCTTCTTTTAGCTGCTCCCGTTAGGGGTCACCACAGAACATTATTGTTTTGGTACAGGTTTTTACATCCTTCCTACACACATCCTCACATTTTTTTCTAGGCCAATGAGAGTACACTGACACATGGAGTCCCCAGTGGCTGGGTTTGGTCCCTAACTTGGAATTAAACCTGGGCTTCAGCAGTGAGAACATGTTCAAGGATAACCTGAACACCTCAAATTGTAAGATTTGTATGTAACACATATGTTTAGGCTTAGGACAAAATGTTCAAATGTTCAAATTTCTAAATTAGAAATCTGAAATATAAAAATGCAGAATGGCTAAGGCCACATTTAGGGCCAAAGGTTTAGGAATATCCCTGCACTGGCTCTTAATAAATGTGTTATGCGCAATGTTATCAATGTAAACATAGTCTATATTTTCTGTCTTTAAATTGGTAAGAAAATAAAGTAGATCTACATATACCATATATCCAGTACATGTTGTGTAGTATATTGAGTAGTATACGAGTGTGCACCTTGTGCTTGTAATTCTAGCAGTGCATCAGGAAATTGAATCCCAACACTCAATATGTGTGCTCCTGCTATAGCTTCAATCCTTTGGCATCAGAAACCTGACTCTCTGCAGCAACAAAACAATAAGTGCAGAAGCGTCAGTTGAACGTTGAACATTGTCTCTCTCTCTTTCTTTCTCTCTCACGCACACACACACACACCATCCTAAGTGACAAGCTTTTTAACTGAAAAGAGAATATAAGACCAGCTGTGTTTTGGTCTGTCCTTATACAAAACACGTATGTGAGTATGACAGTACTGTGTCCAGTTTGGTGTTTTCATTCAGTTAGTACTCCAACCGGTTTGAGTTGAATGACTCTGCATTTTTTGTGCTGAGTCACTGATGTGTTAATACAACAAATGAACTCAGACTAAAGGCAGGGATATTTAGAGTATTAAACAGATATACTGTATAGCCAAAAGTATGTGGACACCTGACCGTGCTTGTTGAACATCCTATTATAGATTTAAAAAAAAAAAACAAGCAATTATAGAAAAAAAAAATAAGGAGTGTGGCTGTGGAGATTTATAATCATTCAGTGATTCATACAAGATCGTTGAAGAGGTCAGACATTGATGTCAGATGGGAAGGTCTGGCTAACAGTTTAAATTCCACTTCATCCCAGAAGTGGTCAGTGGGGCTGAGGTCAGAGCTCTTAGCAGGCTAGTCCAACCTTGGACAACAAGTATTTCTGGTCCTTGCTTTGTGTTTGAGCCAGTTCCTTTAGGTTCAGCGAAAAAAAAATATGCAAAATTCTATAGCATAAAAAAACATTGTGGCTTCAACTTTGTGGCAACAGTTTGTACAGAAGAGTTGTAAGATGATCATGTGTCCACATACATATGGCTCTGTATTGTACAAATAGAGTCATTGCATTGCAGTGTATGCATGTATTTTTTTTCTTTGTCAACCACTTACATGAGTTTTACTTACTTTATTTTGCCTGTTGCACTCCTGACAGTATTTTCCATCTCCAAAGAGCCTGGGAGCTTGAAAAATAACCACTTTGAATGACATTTTCTGTTTGGGTTGGGTCTTAAGTTGTGCTATTGAACAGCAGGTGGTCTAATCAAAATATACGGAGGGAAAACTGAGAAGTGAGCTGAGCTCCATTTTACAGAAAGTTTTACTTTAAAAGGACAGAGTACGGACAGGACAAGATGGTCTGATGTCACGTGACCATCATCTGACTTAACGAGGTCCAGTCACATGTGGCCACATGTAGTCTAGTCCCTGTTTAATAGTAGCCTTAAGCGCTTATGAGCAACATCTAGGGGCATGGCATAAAAATAAGAGTCGAGAAGTAAAATGTCAGAATTGTTCATGGACGCCTTGTAACCTACGGCTAGATCCTGTATTTTTTTTTTAATCTTTAATTATAACAACCCACGCAACTGCATTGTTACGCATGCGTTACTACTCGTGCACTTTGTTGATTTGCCAATCAGGTGAAGCATTAAAACCGTGCGGTGTGTGTTTGTGTGTGTGGTTTCAGGGCAGGTGGTGGGAAATAAGACAGGTGTGCACTGTTCGCTAGATTTAAAGCTCCATTAAAATACAAGCGCGCACTCCGCCTCTACATTCTTACCATACATCGATTGCGCAAGCGCAACATCTCGAGAGCGCTTGTCACGCGAGCCCTATTTAAGATCAAGTTTATAATCTTCCCAGATCATTTACAGAGTAGTTCTCCAACCTGCTTGGACTGTTCCACATACCTCTCCATCAAGAACAACAATGGGTGAGACATGTTGGCAACGACTTTTAATTGCACTGATTTCCTTTATTTAGATCTGATTAGTCTGATCTGGTTGAGTCCGTGCTCTGCATTCTGATGTGTATGAGCATTTAACTGTGTTCATCTGCAAATAAATGCTTATTTTGAAATGTGTATTTTGTATGCACGTAAGTGTATTTTGTATACACTTTTGTATTTTGCAATCGAACTGTCCGTGTGTGTGTTTTCCTCACATAAAATGCACAAGGGTTTTTTTCCCCCCGAGAATTTAAGTACTCCTAAAGTTTGTTTTTTTCCCCCACTTGCATCCAAGGAGATTGCCCTGGAGGACACCAAAGACCTATTAATGATGGGTGATATCCCTAGCAACCAAGAACAAATGTCAAACTATCTAAAATATGCATTAATAAGTAGCTGATTAGATGTCACAGTGTTTTAATAATTAATGTTTAATTTTCCTACCATTCAGTTGTTTTTGTAAACATTTATTGAATCTATCCCAGACGTGACAGTGCTTTATTTTGCTGGCATTCTTTTGGCAAACCGGTTATTATTTATGTTGTATGTCATGAACATGTTTTTCTGTATCATCCATACTTGTATGTGAAGGATATGCAAGCAAATACTTAAAAACTTAAAAAAATAATAATAATAATTTCACAGCATAAAATGTAAACGTCACATTTTTACGAGGAAATTTTATGTCACATGTATACACTACCCAGTCATGTAGTTTGTAATGGATAAAACACTCAGTGGACATGCACTTTCAGGGGAAATAATCATCAAGGGGATGGTGTGATGCACAGCATAGATACCGTTACCTATTAGATATTAAGAATATTTTCCTGTTACAACATTCCAAGAAGTGTTTTATTTCTCTTAAACCACAGCCAGTTACCGTCACAATTTTTTTTATTTTACTCAATTATATAATTAATTATATAATTGAGTAAAATAGCTGTTTAATGTTGTGGAACTTCCACAAAACAAGTCAGTTCTTGTTATTAATCACTTTATAGCAGTTATACTGTAAATGCCCGTTTCCTCACCAGCTTGAAGTTAAGGAAAACTATTAGCTCATTATGTTACGGAGAAACTCCCCAGTAACATAATAATGCTAATGCATAATAAGTCCTTCCATACATGCTAATTAAAGTTCTCCTTACAGAAAACTTTAGCTCATCACAAATTACATATTCAGTTAGTTACGTACACGTCATGCACCATACAAGACCCTGTGTACATTGTTTGCTATAAAAACGATAAATAAACCTTTAAAAAATGTAATCATCACTTTCTTACCAGTCAAACTGGAGAAATGTGCACCATTTGCAAAATTTGTTATTCTTGGATTTTCTTTGTTGGATTTTTTTTTTTGCCTCAGTTTTTGCTCAGATGTGTTTGCTATTTAAAATTCCAGATACCCCATGAGCTGGATTCCCATAGAGATAAGTTTGCTCATGCTACACAAATCAGATGTTCGCAGGGCTCACGAGTGCTACAACTTAAAACGTTCACTGTGTCTTCTGAAACTGATCAGGACTTTACTGGGTTTATAGGTCATGTATTTACAGAAATTAACTCTTAATATTGAGGTTAATATTTAAATATTCATCAGAATAATTTGTTATTCGTGGGTTTTATTTAATTAAGTAATTTATCAATGTATTTATTTATTTATTTGCCTCAGTTTTTGCTCGGATGTGTTTGCTAGTTAAAATTTCAGATACCGCATGAGCTGGAGTCCCATGGAGATTAGTTTGTTCATGCTACACAAATCAGATCTCCAGAAGTCTCACGAGGGGTACAACTTAAAAACGTTCACTCTGTCTTCTGAAACTAATCAGGACTTTATTAGGATTATAGGTCATGTATTTACACACAAAAAAACTCCTGATATTGAGGTTAATATTTAAATATTCATAAAGAGCCATACGGAGCGTTGGTCTGCATGGTGGCTTAGTGGATAGTATGTTTGTCTCCATGGTTGAGGGTTTGATTCCCACATCCGTTTTGTGTGCATTGAGTTTGCATGTTTTCCAGGTGTTTCAGGGGTTTCTTCCAGGTCCAGATTGGCATTTCTAAATTGTGTGTAGTGTTTAAGCTTGTGTGTGTAATTCTGCTTTGCAATAGGTTGTCCAAGGTGTTCCCTACATTTTGCCAAAAGTCCCATGCGATAGACTCCATGCTCCTTTGACCCAAAGAGTCTTTTATTCCTGAACTATACACTGACAAAACGTTTATGAGTCAAAGCTTAGATTAAACCAATCCAGTTCAAGGGACCAGAGAACCAGCAAATAATTACAAGAACTCGAATATCCTCGCTCATAATCCAGTGGGAGTTCCCAATGCTGTATTTTTTGAGAAACTCTAATGAATGATGTTTTAATGAACACTTTGCTTGCTGAACCTGAGAGCTGTTTGCTAAGAGAATGAGTTTTGTTATTTGTTTGAAGTATTGTTCATGATTTATTTAAATGAGTGATGTAATCTCCTCATTTGCCAGGTGACTGAAATGCCCAGTGCAAATCTAATCTTATTTCACCTGTGTATACAAAGGTTGTGCAGTGGAGAATTGATTAAATGAAAACCACATTAAGGTCACTTTCAATTCAATTCCATTTTATGTGTATAGCGCTTTTAACAATGAACATTGTCTCAAAGCAGCTTTACAGAACATAAGAAACAAAAAAGTCCTAGATGTTAGACAAAATCATCCCTAGTGAGCAAACTTGAGGCGACTGTGGCAAGGAAAAACTCCCTTAGATGGTATGAGGAAGAAACCTTGAGAGAAACCAAAAGGGATCCCAACCTCATTTGGGTGACACCGGAGAGTGTGATTATAGATTATTCTAAACACAGAAATGTGTGATATGAACAATGTCCTTTTTGCAGTTATGTACAGTAAGATACAGCATATGTAGAATGTTATGTGTGTATTAATTAGGAGGTTGTTGTCGTCCTCAAAGTCCACATAGGACTCACTGTGTAGGAAACTCCTTTAGACTCCCCTAGATTTCACTTTGCAAAAGAAAAACTACATGAACTTTTGAGCAACAACTTCTGACCAATCAGATTTGAGAATTCAACAGCGCTGTGGTATAAAAATAGGAACTGCACAGGATACACTATTCAGAACAATAGGCGCAGCGCCAGAGTCTTTATTTGAATGTTTTTTTTTTCAATTTTTTTAAATCCTCAAAAGAAATGCATCTTTCTGCCAACTTTTAATATTAAATCTGTATTTTTCAGTACCTCCGAATTCTTCTGAAAGCTTAATGAACTTTTTTTGCAATAAAAGGCAAAAGACTACAATGAGTCTTGTGTTCTATAACATAAATATATGTTTCATTTTAAATGTCGTAATTTTTATTACTATATATTTTTTTATATTTCTGCCTAAAGCTGTCTATTGTTAAAAGCACTATACAAATACATTTCTATTGAATTGTATAACCAAGTGGTCAACAATGCTATTATTAACTTAGACGTGTTTCAACACGGCATAAAGTATTGTTCGATGTGAGGCTCTCAATTTGATATGCCTGTGTATTGAAATATGCAGAATATTTAACAGTCTGTGTGATAAAAATAGACCTGATGTATGTGGTATAGTAAATATTTATTTACTTATTTACAAATCAAGTCCATACTCCCTTCTCTTAAAAAAGTAGCTTCAGTTTTTATCTTGAATCAGAAGATGCTACAGGGATTAAAAACACACACACACACCTAAGCATGCGTTTCTTTTTTTCTGAGATAGCATATCACCGTATAAGTATTATCACGATCTCAGATCTTTGTCATTTTATATGGGAGCACTTTGGCTTCCTGGTAAGTTACGACACTTACCTTAGACATGGATTCCAAAAAAACTACAGAGAACAACAGCTAGTTAATGGCAGATCGCAAAAAAAAAAAAAAAAGCCCAGACACACCCCCTTGAGGATCAGACCACACTGGTGAAAGCTCAGCCAGAGGGCTAAAGCTTAATTTGTCATGTAATTTTAATAACCAGACACACAGATTTAGTTTCCTTATATGCTGCCAGTAGTCTGAATGGGTCACAAAAACGCTGAATAACTATTACTCAATATAACTCATTAACTATTTATTTGTTCTTGTACTTTAATGAAAATGGAAACCTAAGACATGTATTCAAGCAATGCTTATTTTACTGTATCATATAAGACACATCATATAAATCACGTCAGATTTTAATTTTGTGTATTGTTACGCCAGAAACATTCAACTATCCATTTTTGAAGGAATAATTATTTAATTTGAATTAATGAATTGAAGCAAATGGATTTAATCTCCAGCTCATTGACTCAGGCATAAATGACAAGAACTTAAACCGAAGCTGTTTTGTGGAACTTTCCAGAAGCTCTAATAGCTTCTTAATGAACACTGTAGTTTTTTATAATTTAATATACACTACCAGTCAAAAGTTTGGACACACCTTCTAATTCCATGGTCTTTCCTGATGTTTATTTCTTTCTTCATTGTAAAACAATGCTGAAGGCGGCCGAAATACACAATAATGTCGTTTGAACAGTTGATATTGAGATATGTCTGCTACTGATGCTCTGTAAAGCCTTCATAACGGCTCTAATCTGAGGTGCTGTTAATTGGTGATTTCTGAGGCCTGTAACTCTAAATGAACTTCTCCTCTGCAGCAGATTTGTATTTGATAAATAAAACCTTTAAATGAATCTAAACTGAGATCATAGGGTTCAATGGATGTTTTGTTTTATATATGTATATATCAGGTGCAGAAGCCTCTGTTCCTTTATAGTATTTGAAGAGATTATGAAATTTTATGCTGCTTTTTATCCATGCACAGATCCACGGAGCCACTGATACCTGCTTCACGTTTTGATTCATGTCTCTGTGTTTTGTTTTTTTGTTTTTAGCAGAAAAGACGGTGCTGATTGTTTACGCACACCAGAGTCCTAAATCTTTTAACTGTGCGGTGAAGGATGCGGCTGTGAAGGTTTTCACCGATCAGGGCTGTAAGGTGACCGTGTCGGATCTCTACGCCATGAATTTCCGAGCTGTGGCCACAGCGGATGATGTGAAAGGTCAGCAAAGGTTGAACTTGATTCTGTAGTGTTTGTAAAATCAGAGGCTGTGGAAGAGAAATGATCCAACACACTTTTGCTTAAATATTTAATATATAATGCTACATAATAAGCTATATATAAGCTATATATAATATATATATATATATATATATATATATATATATATATATATATATATATATATCCTGAGGTCTGGCCATAAAAAAGTACTAAAAGTACTATTTATTTTTAAGAAATATAAATTATGGTTGTGTCGCGGTGTACACTGATCCAGGCCGCCAGAGGGAGCCCTTGCCTGAGTATTGACTGTTTGCATGTTGTTTCCGGTTTCAGGACTTTTAATTGTTTCCTCGAGTTACGTGCCAAACCTTGAGATATATATAAGCAAATCAGAATATATGTCTAAACGTCTAAATAAACGTCGTTTATTAAATTTATTCGTTTATGTGTATGATCCCTGTCTGATTCTCGGTTTCTGTTTTGGTTTTGTTCGCTCAGTATTTGCTTTTCCGGTTTTGACCTTTTGCCTGCCTTCCCGTTTCTGATTCTGCCTGCTGTTTATTAATACATCTGCATATGGATTCTACCTCTCACGCCTCCAGCTCGTCGTTACAGAATACTTCGCCCGATATGAATCCAGCGGATATGAGAGCGGCTTTGACGCTTATCAGACGGAAGTGGATTCGCTGAGAGCCGCTAATGAACAGCTTCAGCAACAGCCTACCACGCCAAGGCCCAGTACTCGAGTTATAGTGATGGGAAGTTCGGATCATTTTACTGATTCGGGTCTTTGAATCGCGTTCTGCAAAATGAACGAATCTTTTCGTTCACTTCAGCAGAATGCAATTAAAAAGTTACATGTTAATTCCCTAACACATCTACCTACGCACATATTGATCACATGTCGAATAAGAGAAAAGTGTCATATTATAAGTAATAGCTTACCTGTGTCTTGAGGCTATGCAGTCTGTTACTTCATCACCTCACCTCTTTTTTTGGGTCGAGTTCGTTCTTTTGTCACGTAACATCCTAAACTGAGCTATGCCATGCCGTCTCCTGTATACCCGACAGAATGATTCGTCTCCAGCGCCTTCGGTTCGAGTCATTTTGTTCATCACGTGACAGCCCTGTATGGCAACGCAGTCTGAGCCAAAACAGAAAAGATTAGTTTACATAAGTTTTTGGATTCACGTTGTTCGTTCTTGTAATGTGACTGCTTCCCGTCTCAGTATCTTATGACAAATACAATATTACATTAGTATTATTGACTTCATAAGGTATTAAATTATAAAACTATAAGATATCATAAAATTATCAAAATATTTGTGCAATAAACATTTTCTGAAAAAGAATAATTCTGTCAGTCTCTTTTATTATTGCTTAATATTTCTTGAGGATATGTGTGGTGTGTGAGGTTTTTTTTTTTTTAAATAAATAAATAAATCCATATTTTACTTGGAAATGCTAATTTGCCTGTTCTGTCTTTATCTGTAAACAAATAATACTTATTAAAATAAAATAAACCTGCAAACACAAAGTACCTATTGTTTATTTTGCCACCAATTATGCATTTGCTGGTATAATACTGATAACTCATAAACTCATAAATGACACAGGGGCATAACAGAAAAGCAAATAACCCTATTAATGCGAATCATTAATATTAGTTTCATACAGTAAGGTTATTTTTAGGTCAGATTCTATATTATTAAATAACTGCATATGGATTAAAAACAACACTCAGATTTATGCATGAATTTATACATTTCTATTTTCTACACTGCAGGGTTAGCTGATGTTTATTCAGATACATAATACAAAGAATAAATAAACAGTAAGTTAATAAATAAAATAAAATAAAAAGTAAGTAGATAAATAAGAAAGAAAGATAGATTTTCCCTAATGAAGTTTAAAGCATTAACCAACTCTTTATTAAAACATTTAGTGTTATGGAAAAGAACCATAATGACAGATATTCACACATTTATAGTCTGTAGGAAATAAAAAGCTATAATGCATCACGTAATAGTAAGAGTAAAAAAACTGTAAGGAAACTTTGATGTTTGAGAATGAACTCATTTCTGTATCCAATAAAGCGGTCATGTCACGGTACAAACCAGAAGACTCGAAAAGTGAACTAATCTTTTCTGTTTCCAGCTCAATGACTCAAACCCGAAGACTCGAAAGGTGAACTAATCTTTTCTGTTTCAGTTTCCGCGCTGATTGACTCTGGTTCTGCTGTTAATCTTATCGATTATGACCTAGTTCAACAACTCCAAATTCCCCTCGTTCCATGCACACCCCCATTAAAAGTTACTGCCATAAATGACCAGCCCATAGGAGAGGGCCTGAGCCGCCATCAAACTACTACTGTTACATTACAGATTGGACTGTTTCACTGTGAGAAAATCTCCCTGTTTGTCCTCGCCCTCGAATCCCATAGTTCTGGGTCTTCCATGGTTGCAGCTCCACGACCCACTTATTTCCTGGAAGAAAGGAGACATTCTGAAATGGTCACCGTACTGCACTAGAAACTGTTTTCTGTCTCACCCTCCATGTCCACGTCGATCCACGTCTATTGAGAGCCCCAGCATCAAGACCAACACAGCACTCCCCGTGGAATATCATGATCTCCAAGAGGTGTTCAGTAAGAAGAGGGCCGCCAAGCTGTCACAGCATCAGTCTTGGGATTGTTCCATAGAGCTTCTCCCCAATGCCATGCCACCTAAGAGCAAAGTTTATCCTCACTCCATACCTGAGAAATGTGCCATGGAGGAGTACATTCAGGAGGCTCTTGCCACAGGTTATATTCGGCCTTCCACGTCACCCGCCGCCACAGGGTTCTTCTTAATGGAGAAGAAGGATGGAGGCCTTAGGCTCTGTATTGGCTACTGGGGATTAAACGCCATCACTGTTCCATACCCCTATCCTCTGCCACTGGTACCTGCGGCCCTAGATCAACTCCAAGGGGCCAAGATTTTCACTAAGCTAGACCTTCGCAGCGCTTATAATTTGATAAGGATTAAAAAGGGGGATGAATGGAAGACGGCCTTCCACACCACACATGGGCACTATGAGTACCAGGTCATGCCTTATGGTCTCACTAACGCTCCAGCAGTGTTCCAATCCCTCATTAACGAGGTCTTCAGAGATATGTTGAACCACTATGTCATCGCCTACATTGACGATATCTTGATTTATTCCGCCAACCTGAAGCAGCACATCGTGCACGTTCGGGCCTTCCTTCGTCGTCTGGCAGAACATCATTTATACGTCAAGCTTGAGAAATGCGAGTTTCACTGATCATCCATGTCTTTTCTAGGCTATGTTATGTCACAGAGTGGCGTGGAGATGGACTTAAGCAAAGTATCCACTATCACTGCATGGTCAGTTCCGTCCACCATTAAGGATCTGCAATGATTTCTGGGCTTTGCTAACTTCTACCACAGATTCAGAGCCCACTTACTTCCCTACTGAAAGGGAAACCACGACACCTCAGATGGACAGATCAAGTGAAGAAAGCATTTTGTCTCCTGAAACAAAGTTTCACCTCAGCTCCTATCCTGTGTCATCCTAGGCCTGACTTGCCTTTCATTGTGGAAGTGGACTCATCGAGTAGTGGGATAGGTGCGGTCCTGTCTCAGCGACAATTGAAGACAGGGAAAGTGCATCCCTGTGCGTTCTTCTCTAGGAAGCTTACTCCGGCTGAGGTGAACTATGATGTTGGTAATCGGGAATTACAGTCTATGAAAGCAGCCCTGGAGGAGTGGAAGCACTGGCTGGAGGGAGCCAACCACCCTTTCCTGATTATGACTGACCATCGAAATCTAGCCTACCTCAGAGAGGCCAAGGGCCTAAACCCACGCCAAGCCAGATGGGCATTGTTCTTCTCGAGATTCAAGTTTTCAGTCATGTACCGGCCCGGCTCAAAGAATGGTAAAGCCGACGCTCTCTCTAGACTCCATGACACCACAGACCAGCCCACTTCCCCAGAGCCTATTCTCCCTTCTTCGATTGTCATCGCCCCGGTTCAATGGAACATTCTCAGGGAGATAGAACAGGCCCAAACCTCTGAGACTCCGCCACCTAACTGTCCTCCTGCCAAGGTATTTGTCCCCACCTCGCTACACACCCGAGTAATGCAATGGGCTCATGAAAGCCTGAGCACCGGGCACCCAGGCATTCAGAGAACTATCCAGTTACTACAACAGAGGTTTCAGTGGCCGTCCCTTCATCTGGATGTTGAAGAATACGTCCGCTCTTGCAGCACGTGTGCACAATCACGTACCAGCCGCCACCTGCTAGAGAGCTTCTTGGAGCCACTACCCGTTCCTCAACGTCCCTGGTCTCACATTTCTATTGACTTTTTAGTGGATTTACCTGAGTGTCATGGTTATTATTGATAGATTCTCGAAAGGCTGTAAACTGATCCCCATGACGGGCCTCCCCACGTCCATGGAAACTGCTCAGGCTGTGTTTCTTCATGTGTTCCGTAATTTCGGCCTACCTGAAGACATCGTGTCTGACCAAGGGACACAATTCACGTCCCGTGTCTGGATGGAGTTCTGTTGTCAGCTGGGCATCAATGTCAGCCTGAGTTCCGGTTATTATCCGCAATCTAATGGCCAGGTAGAACGCCTCAACCAGGAACTGGGGAGGTTCCTTCGAACCTATTGCAGCCACGAACAACAAAGGTGGAGCAAGTTCTTACCATGGGCCGAGTATGCCCAGAACTCCCTCCGTCATTCATCTACGGGTCTGACCCCGTTTCAATGCATCCTGGGCTATCAACCCCCACTATTCCCCTGGTCTGGTGAACCCTCTTGTGTCCCCAGTGTGGAGGACTGGTCTAGGAGGACTCAGGAGGTCTGAGAGAGGGCTCATGTGAGGCTCCAGCATGCTGTCAGGAGGCAGGAGATACAGGCGAATCGCCGGCGATGCCCCCACCCTACGTACCATGTGGTGTACACTGATCCAGGCCGCCAAAGGGAGCCCTCGTCTGAGTATTGACTGTTTGAATGTTGTTTCCGGTTTCAGGACTTTTAAGCAGCGTGCTCCCTCTGGCTGATCACGAAGTATTGTTTCCTCGAGTTATGTGCCAAGCCTTGATATATATATTCTGATTTAGACGTTTATGTGTATGATCCCTGCCTGTTTCCTGGTTCTACGATTCTCGGTTTCTGTTTTGGTTTTGTTCACTCGGTATTGGCTTTTCCGGTTTTGACCTTTTGCCTGCCTTCCCATTTCTGATTCTGCCTGCTGTTTATTAATAAATCTGCATATGGATTCTACCTCTTACGCCTCCAGCACATCATTACAAGTTGATTAGTGCATGAATGAGTCAGAATAAAGGACGATATTGTGCTTTATTTATTTATTTCCCTGAACATATTGAATGGAAACAGTGCCTTCACACTAAGCATTGGGTTTGTTTGTTTACAAAAATGACCGGAGCAATATTATTTATAATGTAACCATTACACCAGCTCTCTTTCCAGCTAGCTAGTATAGGCTATCTAACTAACCTAGCTCACACTATAGATTACATTTAGAAATATGTATGCAAAGAAAATAAAAATGGGTTATAGGATGTCAAAATATGTACTGAAAGTTCTCAAAAATTGTTACAATTTGACAGAGGAATATTGATAATAAAATATTTATAAATATAAAAGAAAAAGATATTTTTAAAAAAGTATTTATATTTGCTAACTAACAAGAGACACTTTTTTATGTTTGTTTTATGTCATTATTTTTAATAAATAATTACATTTGTTCCTTTTAAAGAATGACTTTTTGTGTGTTTTATTTGTTCCGTTTAATCTTGAGTATATTATAGCTGCTGTAACTTCCATTTTACCCTCCATGTTTGTTTATATCGTTTGATTCGATAAAAAGCCCATGACCTGATTAGTTAGGAGATAAAAAATGTACAAATGATGTTGTACATTATCTTTTCTATCATTTGGTTGATACTTTGGTCCAAAATGACTTAGTTTTACCACAGAGAAAACTTGACCACTTCCTGTTTGAGATTCATCATTGATCGAATGGGTTGAGGTTATGTTTGTCCCAAAGAGGAGAAGAATCTCCACCATCTCCACCCTTTGTATCCACTTTGTTTTCCTGGTTGCAGGGAATCTGAAGAACCCTGAACACTTCCGCTACAATGAGGAAACCTCACTCGCCTGGAAGGAAGGCAGACTGAGTGACGACATCGTAGAAGAACAGCGTAAAGTGGAGCAGGCTGACCTCATCATCTTCCAGGTCTCTTCATACATCTCTCTTTTTTAACGTCTTTCCCAGTTTTGCCCTTTTCCCTGCATGCTCATATTAATTGTATTCCTATTGTGAAAGAAAATAATGAAGTGTTTTTGAATTATTGCAGTTTCCTCTTTACTGGTTCAACGTCCCTGCTATATTGAAAGGCTGGATAGACCGGGTGCTGACTCAGGGATTTGCCTACAGTCTACAGAACCTCTACGACAACGGCTTGTTCAAGGTCCGAAATGCACACATTCAAGGAAATTGCTATAAAATCTATATTTTTTATGTTTTCTGAGTTTAGATAATTATTTTTTAAGTTTGATTTTCAGTATTTTTAGTTCGTAGGTTTTATAGGCAGACTGATTCTAGTGTCTGATTCTGTGGGATGTGGTAGCTTAGTGGTTAAGGTGTTGGACTATGGCTCGGAAGGCTGTGAGCCTGAATCCCAGGTCCCCCAAGCTGCCACTTCTAAGTCCTTGTGCAAGGCCCTTGACCCTCAGTTGCTTGGTTGTATAAAAAAATTAGATAAATTGGATAAGTCACTCTGCATAAGGGCATCTGCCAAATGCCAGAAATGTAAAGCAATTACAGTTTAACAAGTGCTTCATCTTACATGTTTTTGCTTTGGTGAAATCAAAACAATCAGTGCACAAAAGCTTTGTTATTTAACTTTTGATTTTGCGTATAATTTGTGTATTATAATATATATATAATTATATTATTATATAATTATAATGTATATATAATTTGCGTGTAATTTTCCCCTTTTATTTAGTTGTATTCTTTTATTTTCAGTTTTTTGTAATTTTATGTTTTTTAATTATTTTTTAGATACTTATGAAATTTTTATTTTGTTATTAAGTTTAAGTTTTTCATTTTTTTATTTCATTAATTATTTGTTTTTTATTATCATTCCTTTTTCTTTTCTTTTCAATTAGTTGGCATTTTTATTTATTATATTTCATTTTTGTGTTTGCTCAGTTGTTTCTAGTTATTTGTTTGTTTGTTTGTTTATTTATTTATTTATTTATTTAAATTTTCATTCAATTGTTACTTTTTCTTGTGTCTTGTCATATAAGTTTTGTTTTTTCCCCATTTGTTTTAGTTTTTGCTAATGATAATTATTATATAATTTATACATTATATAAATTTCTTTTAGTTTTTGCTAATGATAATTATCATATAATTCATACATCACACCTAGAGATAAATAACTACTGTTGTGATTAATTACCTTATTTTGCATGTGCAGCTGAAAATCATATTTAATCGTGTTTAATGTACACTATAGAATAAAAAAGCCATGCTGTCATTCACTACTGGAGGAATGGAGTCCATGTACCTGCCAGACGGCCTCAACGGAGACATAAATGTTGCATTGTGGCCCTTGCAGGTGAAATATGTTTTTTTGTGTTGATATTAGACTTAGTATTCAGTCTTTCTTGTAACAGAACCACTAAATAATAAACATCTTTTGTGCAGAATGGAGCTCTGCGCTTCTGTGGTTTTCAGGTCCTGGCCCCTCAGATCTTCTGGAGTCCTGCACACGCTCCTAACGATGCAAGAGTGGCCTTGCTGGAGGCGTGGAAGGCCAGGCTGCGAGGACTGCTGGAGGAAAAGCCTCTGTCCTTCGCACCCACTGAGCTGTTTGATCTCAGCTTCCAGGCAGGGTTCAGACTCCGGCCAGAGGTGAAGGAGGAGTTTGCATCTAAACCATACGGCCTGACCACAGCACATCACCTGGGAAAACCTCTTCCTCCAAACAACCAGACCAAGGCTGAATAAGAAGCCGCCCGAGCCATCTGATCAAACAAACCCCAGTCTGAATCATAAACCTGCAAACTTGTAGGATGCACACAGTTAAAATGAAATGTGAAGATTTCATTTTGAAATTTTTTATTTGAAACTAATGCATATATATTAATATTAATTCCTAAAAATAGTATATGGAAATGTACTACTGTAAGATAAAAATTTTATCTGTAGATAACTGAAATATTGTGTAGTACTGTACATTTTACAGTTGGTTTAACCTGTGTACATGTTCTTCATGTAACTTCTCTGACCTTTACACAGTAAACCTTTGAACAAACTGCATTTGTCATCCTGTGCAATGTGGAATCTAAGATCTACGGGTACTTCAAGTATCGAAAATTACTGTTAATCCTTGGGCAAAGTTTATTTGCTTAAGTCAAGAATATAAAACAAACACCTCTCACACTCTCAGCTATTTGCAGGTATTTCCTGTGGCTAAATGGTGCTTTAGCTAGAGAGAGTAAAGAAAAATATATTAAATGTTAAATAATATGCTGCGTTCTTCAACTAAATAATACACTGCAGTCATATATTTTTAATTATTTCACTCAAGTAAAGCTTCTTTGTTGAAACATAATATATCAACATATATAAATAAATGATATAGTAACCAAATGCATAATAAAACATAACCTGATCTGATTCTGATTAATATATTTAGGAATTGAGTTCATTTTTATTGAATTCTATTTATCTACTTATCAAATGTTTAAATTCACAGCAGTTTAGTGAACTCAGTCCACAGCAACAGTTCTACATTAAAAAATAAATAACTTTTTATTTTATTTTTTTTTGATTAATTGTACCAAAACATTAGTGACTTGCCTTCATCTAGTCCCATTCGTATAGTTTTACAGCCCTCACGCGCCCCCTAGCGTCTCTATAAAGAATCGCAGACGTCTAGGCTATTTCCATCTAGTTAATTAAGTAATTCGCGTATTTTAAAATGCATTAATTTTATTTAATACAGCTTTCTTTTTACAAAATTTAACTTTACTTCAATTTTAAAATACTTCTAAATTATTATTTACCAATAAACACGTTTTATATTAACTGTTGCATCTATCTATCTATCTATCTATCTATAATAAATGATATATTAACATATTATATATTAATATCTGCAATTTGCATAAAACTTTTAACAAATCTCGTCTCCAGTAGGAACTGAGAGGACGGGGCTTGACGTGACTACGCGAGAAAGTAACGTCATTACGCCTTTACCGGCGTGCGCGTGCCCGAGCTGCGCCAACAGCGCGTCATTTGTTCCAACGCAATCACAGCCGCCCGCTAAAGCGCGCCTCGCGCTCTGCTGTCCGTCCCGTTATTTTCTCCTCCATACCGGAAGTTTATGCATCCGCTGTTGATCTCTATTCATGGCCAGGGACCATGAATTAAGCGTGCTTTTTTTCATTGGCCGTATCAAGAAAACGCTGCTCGGTATGTCACATATATCACATAATAACGCGTGTGTCTGGATTATTTTCCTGTTTTATTCTTCATGTTCCGACAATGTCATGCATGGCTTGCATGTTGGAAATCCGAGATCATAGGAGAGATTTGATGGATTTTTGCCTTAGCTTTATTAATGTCTTTATTCTTGGGACTGTTATTAAAAATGCCGGGCTGTTCATTATGATTTAATCCAAATAAAAAAATCAATGCAGACCTACTTATAGATCTTATCCCACCTGTCTGTGACACTGTTGGGCTTTCTGAGTTTACAACTGAAATTGTACAATTCTTTCAGTTCTTATTGGAAATCTAATTCACTACACCACCTTTCATTTTTTTTTTAATTTTCTAATTCCCTCAGTTTCTATTCTGGGTGTATGCTGCCTTTGTCAGTGTTTACTGACAAAGAATGATTCTTGTACATGTGTGCATCTCCATCTCTCTCCATTAGTGTCCCTTTGTAAGCAGATAGCCTTTCACTCCCTGTGAGACAGATAGCCGTATGATTGAAGTGAACCTTCAGCCATAGAGACAAAATCCGATAAAGATCATTATCCGACAAGAAGGGACGCCTTCCTAACACTTCTAAATGGATGCATTAATGGACAGCACATAATTTCAATGATCAAGTTCTGGTTGAAATGAATGGTTTTGCAAAAACATAAAGTGGTGATGAAGGAGTCACGGCTTTGTACAAGGATCTGTTCTAGTAACCAATTTAATGATATATCAGTTTCAACATCTCTTGGATAATGAAACCAAAATTATTGCCATGTCAGCAAGGTACAGATTCATCTTTCAGAATTTTATTTGTGTATCAAGGAACCAGAATGAAAAACACCAATGCTGTCTAGTTTATGTCCGTGCATAAGAATTGTATATTCATTATTTCTACATTTTTCTTCAGAAGGTGCATTATTTAGTAGTCAGGGTCACAGTGGATCCAGGCGCTGTACCAGGAATACACCCTGGATAGGAAGGGTCAGGATATCCTGCACACACATACTAAAACCTAGGGCCAAATTAGCGTAGCCAAGCCATGTGCAATGCTTTGGCTAATAAAAAAACTTATTCACATTGGAGGAAGGTGTATGGAGCCAGCATTCTATAAATGGGGTCCAGGGGGCCATAAAGTCGAGCCACAATTTTTTAAAACATTTTAATACCATTTACAAAGCTATTCCATTTACTACTGACTTTATGCATAAAATGCATAAAAATATGCAAAATTCACCAAAAAAGTATAGTATGGATTTTCTAGGCAACTTCACTTACTTTTCAGTGGCCTGCAATAATATTCAACTCATTCTGCATGGTTGCAGTTATCCATCTTCATAAAATAAGCCTGACACGTGACATGGCAATGGAGCAAAAAGTCCAACTTCTTGGAAATCCCGGAGTCTGAATAGTCATGTCTGAGGGTTCTTTATTATTTTACTATTTTTATCAGCTTTGAGAAGTAGTTAAGTGCATAACCTTTTGTGTCCAGGTGTGCAGCGTGTCCTGAGTGAGGAGTGCTTGCTGCGATGGTGCTGGATCTGAGTGAGAACTGTGTGGAGAGGGCTGATGGGGAGGACATGGAGGCCACTCGGGAAGATTTTCAAGAAGCAGAGCCCAATATAGAGAAACCTAACCCTGTCCCAGTCCGTACAAGAATCAGCAATATCAACCAGAGGGACGGGCTGCATCACAACGGGCCCTGTAGCCCTCCAATGGAGCAGAGGGTGCAAAGAGTGCAGGGAGCGGAAGGAGGAAGTAGTGGAAAAGCTGAGAAACTGGACTTACCTGTGAAGAGGACAGAACTTCGAAGGCCACTCAGCCTGGAGATCAAACCTCAGCGTGTTAAGGCGAATAATCAGTGTGAAAGAAAAGTGGTGCAGCCTCCATGGCGTTACGGTGCTCCCTCTCCCCCCACACGAAGCCTGACAAGCCCCAGTTTGGGACCCGGAGGCTGGATGCGGCGAAGTGAAAGCACTTGTACTGTAAACTCCACGCCACAACCGAGAGCCAGCAGAGGGCGGATGCGGCCAGCTACATCCCTGCCTCATATTGCCCGGGGTCTTGCACCGGTTCCCACACCTCCTACACCACGTGGGCCCTGTTTACTTGTGGCTCTGAGGCCCATAAATCTCGATCAGGAGCGTCAGACTTTTTTCCAGTCGGATTATAAGTACGAGCCCCAGTTCGAGTACTCATCACCGGAGCCTGTTAGTGTCCTGGAGAAGTATAAAGAAGGATCTGGACTTTTTCTTTCCCAGGTATGTCAACCTAGATATTCTTGTGATGGTATAGAAGTATGACAGTATTACTCTTTAATGCCCTGTAATTAACCCGGAAATAAAGGTGGTGAAAATAATTTCATAGCATTATTTTTAGATATATGAAATCAATGGAAATATGCTGCAAGATTTTTTAAAAGAGGTTGTGAATTCAAGCCTCACCTAGAGCATGGAGCAGCCTAAAGACTCTCATTACTTAGCCTCCCAACTTTCAGTGTGGACAGATTATACTTAAATATATATACTCTGTACTGGGCTGAAAAAAGAAAAAAACTTTATGTAGGGGCGGTGGTAGTTCAAGTGGTTAAGGTTCTGTGGCTAAGTAAACTAAGTAAATAAATAGACAACGATCATACAGGTCTTGTTGCTATAAATTCATTTCTCTGTCTTCATTATTTTGCCCTAAGGGTGCACCAACTTTTTTCCCTTACATATTAACATATATTGAAGGAATTCAGCAGCTGCCCTAAGACTTTACTTCTCAGGAATATGGAAACCTGTCAAAAGAAATTTCTGTGGTAATCTCATATGCAGTGTCTTCCATAAATATTCCCCCCTTCCTTAAACTTGAAACTGAAGAATAAGGTTGTAGCAACAAAATGTGGAAGAGCCTATGGGGGGTGTGGGGTGAATACTTATGCAAGGTATTGTGTTAGAAAGGTTAGAACACGTCATACACCTTTAAATACTTTTACGCATACCAGGAAGAGAAACCGTTACAATCCCACTCGCATCTTTCCGCAGGCAGTTAACATCATGGAGTGCGTCCTGAAGAAGTTCGGCACCTACGAGAACTTTGAAGAAGTCACCGGAGGAAGTGTGCTGCCCAAGAGTCGAGTGTGGGCGACGGTGCGCAAGTACTTACAGAAAGAGGGCTGTGTGGGTGAGGTGTGTGTTTTTGTCATCCACATTTCCTGTGCGCACCTGCACGATTTATTATATCCACAGCAGTTTTAGTCATCATGTGCGATATGATATGTGCAGGTTGTGGTGTCTCTGTCCGATGAGCTCCTGTCTCAGGCTGTGATGATGGTGGAGAGCTGCAGGCCCACTTTAACCATAAACCTGTCCGGAGCACGGCAGCACTGGCTGGAAGGGATGCTGAGACATGAGATTGGTATGAAAAAAATGATTTCCGAAGCCCAATTATCTACAATATCTACCTAAATACCTAAATATTAGTCTAATAATTGACCACTGTAGCTCATTTCTTTTTAAGGCAGTAATATGGTATCATATAAAATGCAGACTTAATTATTTTAACTTTGAACACGTTCTTAGTGGAAATTTTTACCTTCCGATACTTAACGGCAGGTGGAGCTGAAAATTCTCCTTTACATTTATTTTCTAAGTTCTGACTCACTTTGCAACGTTCTTGCCGATCTGCTATAATTCCCTCTCTCAGGTACTCATTACTTACGCGGCGTGAATAACAGCATGCAGCCGTGGGCCACTGCCGCCGGAAGGAAGCAGTTTGGACTGAAGCCAGCCAATCCGACAGAGGAGGGACTGGCCAGCATTCACAGCGTGCTGTTGCGGAAGCAGCCCTTCTTATGGCGAGCTGCTCTCCTCTACTACACCGTGTACCATGCAGCCAACATGAGCTTCAGCCAACTGTTCAGCTATATCTCTCGCTTCGTCCAGGACCCCGCCGTACGCTGGGAGTACTGCCTCCGTGCCAAACGGGGACAAACGGACACCTCAAAACCAGGTAGAGTATCAAACAATATTTAATGCTCCTTACCACAGAAATGGTTCTTCCGGTTCAACAAAGTCCATCACTGTATCGCTGTATCGAGAATATTCAGATTCAGCGATATTCTTTTTAATTCAAGTTGCTGAGATTCTCCTGGTTACATTTATATTTACATTTCTGGCATTTGGCAGACGCTCTTATCCAGAGCGACATACAAAAGTGCTTTAAGTCACTATCATTGAAAACATTAACACTGGTTCAATAGGTCACAGACTTAGGATACCATTCGCCTAAAATTGGAATTTTTTTTTTTTGGTTACACAATTCCTCTTGACTATGTACAGTTGTAGGAAGGAAAATGATTTATAATCACACTCTCCGGTGTCATCCAGATGAGGAGTAAGTTCCCTTTTAAGTCTGGTTCCTGTCAAGGTTTCCTTCTCATGTCATCTCATGGTAGTTTTTCCTTGCTACCGTTGCCTCAGGCTTGCTCATTAGGGAGAAATATAGATTTCATTTTAAACTTTGCAGTTTTTTCCTGATTTTTTATATTTCGGTAAAGCGCTTTTGAGACAATGACCGTTGTTAAAAATTTAAATGAATTGAAAATAGACATATAGATATTTATATATTTGTGTATATATCTGTACAACCCCATCATAAAAATTTTGTCCAGCTCAGTGCGATGCTGACTTTATGTCTGTTACTGATTATAACTGGCTATGTGGCTCGACACACCATTGAAACAAACCAACACAGAATATGGACTATGTTGTAAGAACACTTTTTCACTGTAGTGTGTAATATGCTGCTGTTCTTCAGGCTGTTTCAGTAAAGATCAAGTCTACCTGGATGGAATCCTAAGGATTTTACGCCACAGGAGAAACATCGATTTCAAGATGTTAGCTTCGCTGGGCAAGGTCAATTCGATGTCTCTGAATTCAGTAAATCGTCTGTATGTGATATGCAAATCACTAACTCTTGAAAAAATCTCACCTGTAGGTGTCCTATGAAGATGTGGAAAGGCTTCGTCATCTTGCGGTCCTGCGGAGAACCAGGATCCCTCACTTCATGCAAGACCAAGAACGGTACCTGCAACAGCTAGACCACATCGTTGTGACTAACGAACTGAACGATGCTGAGCTTCAAGAGCTCATTCCGTGATGAGGATGAGGGTTTGGTTATGCAGAACTTTTTTCCTGCATCAAGTTTGATCGTTTGGTCATTTCCAGGTGTGACTCAGTTAAAAAAGGGTGGGGGGTTGGTTTACAGCCTGGATTATATCACCATATCATCTGTGAAAATTCACATAGGACAAAATTTTCAATCAAGTGGTTTACTAATCACTTTATCATATTCACATTGTTTTTAGCGTTAATATTTTTTCTTTAAAGTGCCAACACTTGAAGTGAGTTTACAGTTACAGAGATGCTTGCTTATCAATATCTCTGAACCAATAATATATATCAAAAAATTGGAACCTCTGAAATCTGATATCAGTATTGTAGCCTAATTATTGGAGATGAATGAAAGATCAAGGGTATCTTCATGACTTTTTCTAATTAAGTTGCCGGGATATTTCAACAGAACGATGTAGACAAGCACTCAAGTAGCGATTTCGCTGATGTCTTCTTCTTTTTTTCTTCACACTTCCTTTACCTCATGTTCTGCTATAAAGCACTGCATTTTAGTGTTATTCCTGTGATGCTGTTTTAGTCACTGCTAAAGCTTTTTAAACCACTGTCAGTATTTATGCAAGTATTTATTCTTTTTTTTTTTTTTTTTACCTCATGTATTCATAATGAAAACTGAATGTTTGTGATTTTAGCCAAGTAATTGCATTGTAATTAGGGATGCATCGATAAATATATTTTTTTGGACTCGCTGCTCGATACTGATACTGATACAGATACCAAATCGAGTAACCTTGACTACTTTATTGTATTAGTCAAACATAGCTCTGTTAATGCTGGTTGTGACTGAGTACTGCAAGCAGACTGAATTCCTCATGCTGAGTCTGATGATGGTGTTTAAATAGTATTTTTAATAGAGGGTGGGTGCATGAGGTTGAGCGTTGAGAGCCGTATCAGCGAGCCCG
The DNA here is from genome assembly GCF_019097595.1 of Hemibagrus wyckioides. Taxonomy (NCBI): domain Eukaryota; kingdom Metazoa; phylum Chordata; class Actinopteri; order Siluriformes; family Bagridae; genus Hemibagrus; species Hemibagrus wyckioides. The sequence continues at coordinate 5,155,698 of NC_080719.1, forward strand.
CTAATCACAAATGAGTTCAAGGTTCCGTGAATTGCGCCTCGACCCTCAAGCAAAGTGTATACCCTGATGAAAAAGCTTGCTGAACTGATGTGTGCCTCAGTGTTCAGTGTATGCAGAACTAAAATGTGTTCACGTGCACACTTGCTTCAGTGCTCCAAGCAAAATACTTTTGTGTGTGCATAATTCATGGCTCCTTGCCCTCGTTTTATTGACCACGTTCGCTGCAGTGTGCACTCGGGTCGGCCGCACTTACTCTCTCTATGAAGATACTGTTTATGTGCCGGAAGATGTTTTATCAGGTTGGGGAGGAAGATGCTTTAGTTCCTTCTCTTGATGTTTCACAGAGCACAGTATGCAGTCTGCTTTCCTTTAATTGCCATCATTAATCATGAAACACATCCAGATCGCTGTCATTTTGGAACATCTGTTCGTTAGCATGACAAATGTACACTACTCTTTATGTCACACTGGATCACACAGTGTTGGATATTGACCTCTTTTTTTCACCAGCAAATGAGCACGATATTGACCAATAGTCCATTTTAGTATCAGTATCGATGCATCCCTAGTTAACATACACTTAAGTACTGCAAAAAAGGGTACCAATGATCACTAGAAAGCATCAAATGTGCTTTAAAAAAAAGTGCAGTTGACGACTAGTATTTTATATCAAGACAAAAAAACTGGCATTAAATATGGTTAAATATGGAAAATGGAATATTCAGATTGTATTTGGAGTCGAATGCGACACGTGCGCACGTGTAAGTCGTTACCACTGCAGCGTCTGTCTCTTAATCCTGTCCACAAGTCGGCTAACCTGCAGCTCCTTCACTGCCGTACATTCACACAGGGCACGTGAAGGACTCAGGTTGAGATGCAGCACAGTGATGTGGATGTGCCTTCGATGGGTTCAGAACTCATCTGTAGTGGTTATGTGTTTGTATAAAGTTTGAAATCATGTTCAAGTTCAAACTCTGTAGTACTCGTTGTCTTCTGTATTGCATGAATATTGCACATTTCATGATCATTAAATAATCTGCAATTTTCAGATTATTTATTAAAATGCTACACTGAACTCGTGGCTGTGTCTGCTTTATGGTAACAAAGATGGCAACACTGAAATGTGTTAAGAACAAAACAAAAGTTCTCAGGCTTATTGTGTGAGTACAAAAGGTTGCATCCCACATAGCAGATTCTTGGGGCGTGGAGGTGCAAAATAAACAATTTCCAAAAAGCATTTAATATGCTAATATTTTCATTCACAGCTTTTTATATAAATTCTTTATATAACATGATTCTATTTCCTATTATCCTAATATTATAATCAAATAATATTCTAAATACCTGAGATATATAAAAAGGATTTACAATGGGATTTCACAGCCTCAAAGTAAACAGGACATAAAACAGTAGACTAAGAGGAAATGGGGGGGAAAAAATATTTTGTTTTTATTTAAATGATTAAATAGGTGTATAAATCATTCCAGGCCATATTTTAAAGAGAACAATTCTATCAGAAAGATTATGATCAGACCAAAGATTAATATTCACCTACTTTTGGAATAATCTTTGGTTATGTTCATTTTATAAAATTTGTACTCGTTTTTAGGACAGGTGCCAATAGTTCTCTACATTTGGATGGTGTATATGGAGCGGTGAAGATGAGGATTTCGGGTTAAAGGGGATTATAAAGACAGCATAACTGTATGAATTATTAGAAAATAACTTGCTTTTTATTACTATCAATATCTTACATAACATATCAAATAAAAACGCACTATAGTCTATATGACTGCTGGTAATTAAATTCATAATTTTGTCCTACTAGGGTACAAACACTTGCACTTGATGGTAGCTAGACAGTATTACATTAATTAAGAGGATTTCTGGAAAACTGAAATGTAATGTAAAATGAATAGACAATAATACTTTCTACTTCACATGATTACCTTATTAAAAAATTGTTTGGCAATCAGTATCAAATGCCTTAGTCACAATATAATTTTGTCAAGAGTAGCCTTGAGAAATATATATGGTTAATGACAACGTAGTAATAGGTAAATGCTAAATAATCGGTTTCCACCTAATCAGACATGTGTGAGTCAGAAGATTTTGTGGCATATTTAATCAAAAGGTGTAACTTCAGGCAGTACTGAACTACGAACATCATGCCATAATGTACAGTGAACTGCAAACCATTTTATAATTCATATTAAACTAATCAAATAAGACAAATTATTTGTAGTGTGTTCCCTGTGGTAATTAAAGAAAGTACACTATGTGAAATCCAGTTAGTTCTTTCATTGAAATACATTTCTTTGTCCTCTTCTTATTTGGTTTAGGGGGATACAAACTTTTGGACTCATTTGTAGTAGAAGGTGGTTTTGTAGGCTTTGGTTTTTGATTTTGTTTTAGAGATAAAATGTATAGAGTTTTTAAAACATCTGATCTAATTGCCTTTAGAGGAGGGGTGAAAACATTTGCAGCAGTAATTCCACTTCATGCGTCACACCACTCCATCACTGATCAGTTTTCCAAAAAAAAAAAAAAAAACCGCACCACGATCCTAAGCTTATGTACCATATTTAGATGAATTTGGCTTAATTTAGATCGCTGTCCTACATCAAGCGCATGACTGGGCTTAAATTAGGTCCCACAAATGATCCAGTCTCTCAATAGTAGCACAGCTGTCATTATTTATCCCGAGTTAAAAATACACACCCACATGTCAGACTGGTTAAAAAGTATCTCTTATTTAATATATCATATTTTCAACAGATTGCAGAAAAGCTTCCATACCCAATAATAATAATAATAGTAATAATAATACTATAATTTACAATTTGCACTCATTTCAGCAGGGCAAATTAACTGACCATGACAATCTTTCCAGCATAGAATGCAACCTGGATCCTGAGCCCACAGCAGTCATGTAGAGCCTGAGAGTCACAGGGAAAGAGCAGGCATTCTTTCCCAACCACAATATATAATCACTTATAATCCTGTAGGGTTTTTTTTGTTTGTTTTTGTTTTTTTTTCTTTAAAGAGAGATGTTTAACTTAAAACAGGAAAGAAGGGGACATACAGAATACCACTTTTTTGGTATCTAAGTAACTGTGGCAAGCAGCACTAATACAAAGTGAATAAAGGAGAGGGAGTCGGCCAGCCCGGTGCGTTTCGTTTTTTTTTCTGTACAAGTCTTGAAATACTAAATTACTTCTTGCTTCAGTCGAGTGAAGCTTTACACCTGAAACGCAGGGTCTCTGCCAAACACTGAGGTAAAAAGGTTTTCCTGGAAGGAAAAAAAAAACATTTTTTTATTTATTAATATATACACACATGTATTCTGATTTAAACCGTTAGATGGAAATAATTGTACCTTTTACTTTTAGCTCATCATGTCGCAGTTGAACTGCTTATTGCCAGGGTGCCATCTGAGTTTGAGAGAGACTGTCCCTTCAGCACAGGATCTGCAACAGAGAAATATGACCCCCCTCTGAGACACGGACTTGCAAAGAAAGAACACCTTTTAGCAATGCTGAGAAGAAAAAATACACATTGGTGTGAATGCTCTGGAAAAATAAATGAATAACTAAAAAAAACAACAAACAAACAACACTCTTACAGAAGTAGGGGTGTTCCATGGCCTCCTGGGCAGTCAATCTCTGTTGATGGTCATAACGCAGCAGCTTATCCAGCAAATCCAAAGCTTCGGGGCTCACCAAGTGCTGATTCTCTGGCTGAACAAAGTGCTCCCAGCGCTTTCGTGTTTGCCTTAAAGGTTTTCCAAATGTAAAATGAGTGATACAATATGCAATGCACATGCAGAAATGGTGTAAGAAATCTTTGGTGAGAATTTATGGAGATTAGACACCTTTCAGTTGGGATGAATCAATTTTTAAAGACCAAGTATGAGTGCACTAAAATAAGTACATTACATTAAGTAATCAGGAATGTCACAGAATGTGTTACTTTAACTAGCTATATTAGTTTCTTTGGATCAGGAAGTGCTTTGTTTGTTTATTGGTTCATTATCAAAGGCAGATCATGTCTAGTCATCTAAAACAATATACTGAATAAGTGTTTTTATTTTCACTCCCCTAGCATTGCCTGTGAAAAATTTTTTTCACACCTTGCTTGTGTTTGTTGCAACACTAATAATTAAATTCCTTTGGCTGACTTGTTTTATCAAGTTACTTGTACTGCAGGAAGGTGCAGTAGATCCTCCTCTTGGTATTTGCACAGAGTAGTTTATAAAGTATTTAAAAGTTAAACACTTATCTGACTGTACATTGTAATAAAGACAGAAACAGGAATGGAAAGGAAAAATATTTAAATGATATAGAACTAGAACATCGGAATATGACTTTCTGAGCATTTTCACCTTTATTTATTGTTAGATGATTTAACCTACAATACATCGGAGAACTGGATCTGAACTCACTGTCCAAGCAGGTCTTTGAAACGTGTGTCCAGTTCAATGTGATACTTGTTAAGGTAGCTGTAAAGTTCTTCGGTCCCGAGGACTTTAGCAATACGAACAAGCTGTGGGCGGAAAAAACAAACAAACAAAAAAAAATGTTGGTCTTTATTTGCTTGTCATTTTCATTGAGAGCTATTTTATTCTACGATGTGTAAACACTGCCTTATAACCTGTAACTACCTGGTCATAATTGTCCTGGCCGTGGAAAAAGGGTTCCTTCTGAAAAATCATGCTGGCCAGCATGCAGCCCAGGCTCCACATGTCTAAACTGTAATCATACATCTGCAAAGAACAAAATAACCAAGTGTGTTTAGGGTTTAAGGGGAAACAACAAAATACATTTGTGTATAATGTGTATCTACAAACTATACCTGATAATCAACTAGCAGCTCTGGTCCCTTGTATGATCTTGAGGCCACCCTTACATTATATTCTTGTGCAGGATGATAGAATTCAGCAAGACCCCAGTCTATCAGGCGCAACTAAAATATATGCGTGCACACAGACACATACACAAAGAGACACATACACACACAGACGCTTAATTATTTTAGGCTACAGTGTGTAGGATTCATCTGCTAAAAATAAAGGCAAAAATATGATTCTTGGGTCAGGGGAGATAAATACTCTGACGTATAGTCTAATGTTCCTGGGCTGCTATGAGTCACACTGAGAATTCTGTAACAGACAGCACTGTGTCAGACTTAAATACATCCATCATCACCACTCCACTTCTTTAGGCATGAAATAAGTCAAAAGCCAGCAGCCAAATTAAAAGAAAATTGAGGAGTGATTTGTTGAGAGAGTGACACTTTACTATTAGAGGAAAAGCATTCCAGCCTGGTGGAGTGTTAGCGTTTCTCATGCTGAGCAGGTAAGTCTCTAATTTAGTGGAAAGCTAGTAAAAACGCTTGACGGCAGAAGACCAATTAATATGGCTTGAAGTTATATTAGCTATAACAGCTGGCTAGTAATCTAACGGAAGGTGTAGCTTAATTTCTCTCTGCAGTTTTGCATTTCAGACCTGCTTATATCAGGCAAGGGTGAGCGATTCAAGCCCCACACCTTCCTGCTCTGTCTCTCTCTATCCTCTGGTTTTTAGCTAGCATACTTCTAGCAGAAATGACAAAATCTTACATCTTGTAACGAAGTTGTGTTCTTACTGCCAGTCCACTTAAAGTTACCTTTCGCATTTGGTGATCTATCATCACGTTATGTGGCTTTACATCACGATGCATGATTCCCATGCTGTGAGAGTAATCCAAAGCCTGCAGAAAAACCAAAACTATGATTAAAACAAGGTTCAGAATAGGGCTAGAAATGGGACACTTATAATGTAAATACACTTACCTTTAGAAGTTCATACAAGTAGAAGCGAATATCAAAATCTGTTAATCTCTGGTAGAGATCCTATAAATAAGAATAAGAAATAGAAAATAAGTCTAGCAAAATCAATTTGAAACACTTTCAGTATTTTGTTTATTAAAATATTTATGTAGTTCAAATGCCATCATTCATAAATACATTTTAGTATAAAAAATAATTTTTTATTATTATTAATAATAATAATAATAATAATAATAATAATAATAATAATAATAATATGGTACCTTGAAATCTGTGTTATTGATGCACTCAAAGACAAGAGCTGGTGTTCTGGACTGAAATAAGTACAGAGAACTTTAGCTCATCAATTATTCATTTAGATTTATCTATATTGACAATTTTCCACGCTCAGGCTTGACAGACAGATGGAGAGATGTGACAGAAACCTACCACGGGATCCTTGACTGTGTCCACAAGGCGAATTATGTTGGTTCCTCCTCTTAAGTTTTCCAGGATTTTGATCTCACGTTTGATCTTCTTCTTCTTGACAGGCTATAATAGCACAAGAGTGAGAAATAAGCTGTGAGTCAAAGCCCTTGGGTATGTTTATGTAGACCAGAGCATCAGAACATTTTTCTTTTCAGCAAATCAGCCCTTGACAAGTCTTAGAAACAACTATATATACAGCTGAATATTAACTTAGTAAATGAACAACTTCCTATTAGAGCTTTAATAACAACATAATACCCATTTTTAATAACTATATAATTACAACTATACCACAGCTGTGTTAAATCCTTGACTCTGATTGGTCTGCAGCTTTAAGTATAGTGTTGGCTGCGAGTCAATTTACATGATATAACTGATGCACTCATTCTAACACATTAGCAGTTCTTTGGTAACATCTCATTTGCAGGGACTTTTTGGTGTTTGGTGAATGATCTACATAAAATGAGTAAAGAAATAAGATACATCAGGGTATGCTGTTATTGGTAAACAATCAGCGTCAGGGTGCTTGGTAGCTTATTTTATTAATTAATTAATTTTATTATTATTTTTCCTATAACAGCACACCACATGTTTTATCCCTTACACAGCAGTTTATAATTACTTATGGAAATCTCATCACACCATCAAAGACAATCTCAAGCTCATTTTAAGAATCACAGCTCCGTGTCTCACCTTGAGTATTTTCACCACCACTCTGTCATTGCTGTTGATGTTGATGGCTTCGAACACTTCGCTATATTTGCCTCTACCGAGCTTCCGGACCAACTGGTAATCATCTTGGTTGCTGAGAGAAGGTGAGAAATGACAGAAGCAAATGAGAATACACTGGATACTTTAAAGAGTCAGGGGCCTCCAAGTGTGAAATTACTGACTAATTTTAAAAATACTTAGGTTTATTACTAATTGAAGCCAGTTATATTTTATTTTCAAACCTTGCAGCCATAGAATCCATTTAATAGATTTTTATTAGATCCCACTAGGCATTAATTACACAGTGATGATGGCTGTGTTCACAATGAAGGCTTAACAGAACCCTATGGATTCTTGGACCCCACTTTAAGAACCACAACCTGACCAGACCCCTGGTCCTGGAGAACCCTTGGTCATGTACATTTTAGTGTTTTCCCTTCACCCCCATTCAAGTCAGGAAGGGCTATAAATGAGCTGATTTGTTGAAACAGGTGTATTGGGGAATATGTGTAGGATTGTGGGTTCTATAGGACCAGAGTGGGGGACCTTTATAGCAAATGGGTATATAAATAAATACAACGGGAAGATTTGTACCTCCAGCTAGGCACATGTGCTTCATAGTCCCAGTAATCCTTGCTCTTCAGAGTGTTCACATCAGCGTACACCCGCGCTTTGCTGGCAGCCGGACCAGGCATGGCGGGCATGGGCGATGATGGATCTGCCTTTTCCCCACCGACCACAGCACTCCCAACACGACACCGCAAAGCCGGCCTTGTCTTCTCGCAACTCTGGGAAGGGCCTGGTTCACTGTAGCAATGTGCGACTGATCTCTCCGGTGAAACAGGGCCGCAATGCAGCTGGGACCATGACCTCCTGTTTAAGCCCGATAAGGAGTGTCCGAGTGTGCCGGAAAGCAGCCTGCACGCTTTCTGACACAGCGCCAGCTTAATAACTGTGCTGGTTAGGAGGAATTTCGCCAAGATCGCATAGCTGGCTGCGCAGAGATGTGATCTACTGATGCGTGATTAATAGCTGGATCGCTAAGCGACATGCATATGCATAAACATGTCACCTGTGAAGCCTGCTAGTCAGCTTAGTGCATAGCTCGCTACGCACGTAGTCACTAACTAGTCTTGCATGTAAACCATCGCAAGGGGTTATAGCTTATCTTATCTAGCTGTGATGCTGAATTGACGGAAATTAATTCAGCTTGTCGTAACTAGGTAACATTAGCGTAAAAATAACGATAAGGCTTAGCTATAACTGCTAGCTACGATGAATTAATTCACAATGTTACAATCCAAACCAGTCGGTCTGATATATATATATATATTATTTTGTTTTTGTTTTTTTTAAACGGAGCGTAAATAGATATTTTTACTTAACGTTATAATAATCATCGTGATCTTTACAAGCTAAGCTAACGTTAGGGAATCCAATAACACACGGATAGATAGCTAGCTAGCTAGCTAACAAGCTAGCACGATTCGGTAGCGACGTCTCGCGACTCTAATAACAGCAATTCAAAGCCCGTCAAATCCAAAATGCCCAATTTTTTTTTGTTTTAAACTCCACTGCCTGCTACGCATCGAATACACTGCTATTAGACAAATGAAAACAATAACAATAAAGTCTTGACATTTTTTTTCACAAATTTTCCGAATGTTGCGCCGAGGGGGTGGCGGGATCCCCTACACTGCTTAGTTAGCTCCCTCACACCCCTTCTGTTTCAAACCGCAGAATCAATACCGAATCCCAAACGACTTTCTATTGGATGGATATATAGTGCACTGCGTAGGGTGCACAAGCCCAGACTTCTCACTATATTTAGTGCACTTGTGTAGGAAATAGCGAGTGATTGGGTATTTAGCCAAAGCTGCTGCTGTTTTCACTTGAGAACCGGAAGCGCTCAATAAGCTTCCAAGGCGACTTTATTTATTTATTTATCTATCTATCTATCTATCTATCTATCTATCTATCTATCTATCTATCTATCTATCTATCTATCTATCTATCTGTCTATCTATCTATCCAAATAAAAAGCCCGATTATATTTTATTTCAAATCTCTACATGTGTAAATTAAAAATTCTACACTCTTTTTTTGCGTCACCTGGTTATTACTTGACTAAAAAAAAAGGAAACTATGAATTCCAAAAAACAAACCAATATATTTGCAAACATTTATTGGTTAATGCCATGTAGCCTAAGGTCACAATACATACAAGTGCAAAGATAGGACAAATTATTACATATAGAGATATTTACATATTTCAAACGCCCCACTGTCTTTAAAAACACTTAAAAATGTTAAAGTGAGAAAAATAAAAATACTAGAGAACGGTTTATAGACACCTGTGGTGTGGATGATCAGGATACATCCCTATATCTTATTAATTCCCTTCGTTAATTACCTAGAATAACTAACAATAGATGGACATTGTGAGAAATCTGTTTTTTTTTTATAGGGTGCCCGAACGACTACTTTGTTAGAATTAACAAACCTTTAAAATATTTTTTTATTATTATTTCCTATTACATCTCTACAGGATGCTTGCCCGTATGAATCTTGGCATCATCCAAATGAATCATGTTCAGCATACGATAGTGATTGATATTCTGATTAAAGTTGACTAAGGTGCAATTTTGCCTAACTAGACCTAACGAACCTTGTGGCACTGCTCAATAAAACCAAGGTGCTTTTGATTCCTTTTTTTTTTTTTTTAATATTATACATATACACATTATATATATATATATATATATATATATATATATATATATATATATATATATATATATATATATATATATATATATATATATATATATAAATAAATATATATATATATTTATATATATATATATATATAGCAAACCTAAAGTTTAAGGGACATCACCGCCGACACTTTTCAAAGGCATGTATAAATGGACAAAATAAAAGAAAGAAATGTCTAATAAAGATAAAATAAGTCTACTACATCCACTGTAATAAAGTAATAACTGTCCTTAGAGAGGAATGATCATGGACATATAGTTTACAGTATGGTGAAGATACAGACACTAAATTGTACTATTGTACTAAATCATTACAAAACATCAATTTCTGAATAGTACTGAAGATATTAGAGCATCAATAAGTAGTAACACCAGCTTGAGTGTGTGGGTTTTTGTTTTGTTTTTTAAATTGCTGTGACAGACATGCTGTTACTGGGCAGTTGAAAAGTCCAAACTGTAAACTGTATAAATGTATGAGTGTTACTGATCGTCGTCTAAATAACCATGATAACTCCAGGGATGAATCGACCACTTACACTCGTCACATACGACTGCATCACTTCAAAATAACTATCTTTGTTCTTTTGCCTAGAAGACAACATACAAATAAGCACCAGGTACAGTTTACAACATAAAATACTAACAGAGATTTTAGATTATTCATGCATACACATACCCTGTTACATCATGGGTTAGGCATTGGAGTTTATACGGGCGAAGTTACTATATGGAGCAGTTTGCCTTAGGATATATACAAGTACTACGGCAGGTAAAAAGCATGAGGTTGTACATATACTGTACAAGATGGAAAAAAAGTAACACTGTCTGTCACATGCCGAAATAATTAGTCCAGCCATTTCATGTTTGGGAAGCGCTCCTAAGAAAATGACTGAATTAAGCTTGTTAATATTAAAATAGTGAAAACACAATCGGTCACACAACACTTACAACAGCACTGTATCTGAATTTCGATTTCAGATATGGGGGAGCTAAAAATCTAGAATAGTCATGATTGAGTTTATATCCTATAAACTTTTTAGACATTTTTTTTTGTATTTTGCACCTAAGCTTTGGCTGGAAAATACTGGTACACATAGTTGAAAAGTATAATCACAGGCTGCGAGTCTTGAAATGAACCTCAATAAATTATAGCACGTTTAGAACACTGACGAGTTTCTCGTATAAGCGCTATATATTCGTGGCTTCGTTAAACAAGATGGGAGACTAACGTTGCTGGAGCACCATTACTGTATGCACGGGGCTACCGGATAGCCCCCTCCTTCTGCAGTGTGTTGGACTGTGTGCTCCTGAAGAGCCCCCAGCTCCCCGAAACACTCCCCACACCACACGCATTTAAACTGGGCTTCTCGTGAGTGGACAATCCCATGCTTGGCCAGGTGCTCTCGCTGCTTGAATCCCTTGTCGCAGGTTGGGCACTTAAAAGGTTTCTCTCCCGTGTGGACACGGCGATGTCTCTGGAGCTCTGAGGAATATTTAAAGCGCCTCTCGCAGTCCGAGCACTTCATTGGTTTCTCGCGGGCAGGATCACAGTGATGCTGGACAAAATCAGACGACGACTGGAAGCGGCGACCACACAGGGAGCATTTGAGTGGCTTTTCGGTGCAGTGGGAGTTCTGGTGTCGCTGAAGAGTGGATGACTTTTTATAGCCCTTGCCACAGACATCGCATTTGTACGGTTTCTCGGGTGCATTGGAGCCTGACCCGGACTCTCCACACTTGTGCCTGAGCAGCTCGCCAGACTGTCTGAAGCCTTTTTGGCAAGCGGCACACTTGAACAGGTTCTCGATTCCATGGACATGCTGGTGGTACAGAAGGTGGGACGGTTGAAGGAAGCCCTTGTCGCACTGGTTGCACTTGAAAGGACGCTCCGCTGGGTTTTTGTGAGTGCGGCGGTGTCGCACAAGGGCATACTGCTGCTTGAAACTCATCTGGCACTCTTCACATTGGAACGGTCTTTCTTCGGAGTGGGTGCGCTCGTGCTGCCGGAGATCCGATGGCCGTTTGAAGGTCTTTCCACACGTCGTGCAACGGAAGGGTCGTTCACCCGCAGGCTGGCACTGGTGGTGCAGCAATTCGGACGATTCCTTGAAATGCAGTTCACAAAGGTTGCACTTGAACAGGTGCTCGCCGGAGTGGGCGTACATGTGGCGCACGAGGTGCTGCCGGTGCTTGAAGGTCTTATCGCAGACAGCGCATTTGTAAGGGCGGTCAGCACTATGAGTGCGCTGGTGATGTGCCAGGTGTGACGCCTGGCTGAAGCTCTTATCACAGGTGTTGCATTTGTACGGCTTCTCGCCCGTGTGCACTCGCTCGTGCCGAGAGAGCTCAGACAGGTGTCGGAAAGCCTTCGAGCACACAGAGCACTTGTAAGGCCTGTCCGAGTTTTGAAAAGCCGTGGACGAAGAGGAGCCCATTGCGGCGCCGCTGCTGGAGGTCTCGCCCGTAGATGGCTGCTGGGGGTTTGAGGAGGAAGAATCTGGCCTGTATGTTTTCTCACAGATGGAGCATTTCATAGGGTTGTTGCCATTCGAATGCTCGTTGTGATGTTGCGCCAAAGAAGTGAGCAGGGAGAATCCCATTTTGCACACGCCACACACAAACGGTTTCTGCTCTACCTGGACACATTGATGCTCCAACAAATCAGTGGCCTGACTGAAGATCTTCATGCACTGGGTGCACTGGAAAGAGCGGTCCTGACTCACCATGCACTGGTGCTCATGCGGGTTCGCCAGGTGAGATATATCATGGCCGCACGCGCCGCATTTGTGCCCGCCCTCGCTCCCGACTTGCAGAGATGGCTGTTGAGCAGGCACAGGGTGCTGCTGGCTGTGCTGACCGTGCTGCGACTGCTGTAAAGCAGGGTCTGCCGGAAGGACGATCCCATACACGGCACTACCGAGGGGATTTTCGGCCCCTTGAAGAAGAGGATGTGCAACAGGAGGAGGGGCCACTGCATGCTGCTGCTGCCATGCCTCGGTCATCCTTCCGCTGTACATGTATGGCTTCAGCTGTCACAGGACCTCGGTTATTTAAAACGTCCCAGTACGTCGGGTCTTAAGACAAATTCAAGGACCGGTAATCACTCTGGTCACATTATACGAACAAAAGAAAAAACTTCACCAAGCAGCGTACCTGCAAGACAGAGACAACATCAGCTTACTTGAAAGGGTTTTAACTCTTCAAGCCTGCATTTCAAGATAAAGTGCCTTTATCTAACATTTCAGCAGCAGAAGCCAAGATTAAACAAAAGAAAGTCAAAACACGTGTACTGAATGTGTGCTTTTTGCTTTTTAAAAAAATAAATAAATAAAACATCACTAATCAAAGACACTATCAACTGTGCTGGACTCAACGCTGCCCTGAATGGTCATTTTAAGCTAGCCTGCTATAAACCGATAGGGGAAAGAAGAAGAAGGAGGAGGAGAAGAAGAAGAAGAAGAAGAAGAGAGAGAAAAAAAACAAACCTCTACATAATCCTAATCTACTGCACAAAAGGAAACGCGATGCAAGCAACAGTCAGATGTACATATCGCATTCCATGCAAAGAAGCGGGTTTTTTTGTAGCAACTTTAGCTAGCTGCTGATAGCATTAGACACCGGGAGCAGCAGCTCGTTTTTATATACCAGATTGGCTAATGTCCTTGCTCTAACCGTCTGGCACGGGCTAACAAACAGTAAACAGTGCATGCAAAAAAAAACGAAATCAGGAATGCGTGAAGCGGGGGAGAGAAAAAAACGCGGAGAGGAAACTCGAAGCTCGAAGGGAGGGGAAAAAAATCACTCTGCACAATGGCATCCAAGCAGCATAATGCTCGGACCCATCCCTAGCTCAGTGCACTTCTGTACGCTGGCTACACCGCGGCTGCTAGGGGAAAACCGACACCAGGCATGCTGTCGTAACATGTCGTTATAAGCTGCGCTTTTCTTCCCCCCCTCCTCGCTCCCGATACCTTTTTTTTATTTTCCAGCAAGGATCCAGAATGCACGAGAGAAGGGCAAAAAAAATAAAGAGGTTCCGGTTCTGCAGAAAAAAAAGAAAAAGGGGGGAAAAAACAAAACAAACACACATTCGGACGACGCGCAGCCGGCGGGGCTCCACAAGGCCCAAATAAACGTGACGCATCGGACCTCTATGACCAGTCCCCCTCCCTCCAACCAGAACAAGGCTGACACCCAAATAATATGGGCGGATTCAAAGCAGCAGGGGAGCTAAAAAATCTCAGCTGAACCTGCACAAATCTAATCATTCCATTCTTGATTTGGTTACGGATAGATCAATCATACAGCGCGTATTTGCTACATGCGGTTTTCGAGCGGAGCCTGACGAAAAATCCGGCTAAACCGGCGACTAAAGCACAGGCCGTGATGGTCAGATCATGTAGATGGTAGACCGTGTGTGCTATGGGGTAGGATTCTAATCATGGCATTAGAAATGTGAATTTAAATGCCAAAAACCTTATTTCGGTTTTGAATCATACTATCCAAAGCTGCATGATGAACTGAAATTGGATTTTTTGATTTGCAAATAAATAAAATAAAATAAAATAAAAAAAGCTTTGAGCATCTGAAATTGAAAATAAGTTATCCATATAACTTGATTTATTCGAAATTAATAAAACTGCCTGTCTGTTTTTGTCTTTGCTTATTTTGGCACACTGAAATTTGGAAAAAAATTTTTTTTAAAGATTTGGATTTAAGCTTTGTGGTTTGGGGCTTTGATTCCTGCCTCCACCTGTGTGTGCTGAGTTTGCTTGTCGTCCCTCTTTGGTGGTTTCCTCCAGGTGCTCCGGTTTCCTCCTCCAGTCTAAAGACATGTATTGTAGACTGATTGACATCTCTGAATTGTTCATAGTATGTGTGTGTGTGACTGTGTCCTGCAATACGTTGGCATGGATATCATGTGGCTTCTTCTTCCAGGATGACCCCACCCCCATCCACAGGACAATGGTGTGATGAATGTGAAAATTATGCAAATCATATGCTAATTGGACTTCTTGGATTTTTTTTTTGATGTGTTACCACATCATCTAAACACCAGCTGAGGAAGTACCATTTGGAAGAACGGTCATCATTGCTCCAGTAGAGCTCCACAGACATGCAGAATTGATGCAAAACCGCATTAAAACTGTTCTGGTGGCTTGTAGTGACCCAACATGACTTAGAAAGACACTGTATTGATTTCTTCTCTTACATTTGCCACATTTGTCTATATAGTTCACATCAATAGCTAACCAACATAACAATAAGACTATATTCCAACTGGTAGCTCAACATCCACTTGAAATGTGAGATAGCAATGGGAACTTATATGAATTTTCATTAAAGGATATCATTAAGCAGCAGAATCAAACAAAGCTTGCTCTGTTATTAAGATAATGTCAGCATCAGATTGGTATCAGAAACTCTTCTTACCACATTACTTCCTTCATTACATGTCCATTCATGTGAATTGCTTGTTCTGTTTTTCTTACTTTCTTAAAGAAAACTGTAGAAAATATCATAACCTCAAACATTTTATTAATTTTTCCACATAACTTGGAAACATCTCATAAATCATTGCGTAAGAAAGGGCATGCTCGGGCATGCAATGATTCCACAACATGATGATGTCACTGGATGAGTAGTATAAAATATACAGTAGCAGTTTTATCATTCATTAATTGAGATGATTTCAGTCAGGTCCCACTGAGAAACAAGCTGGCATTTTTTACACTGCTTTCAGTCCCTATTGTCACCTAAAGTTGCTGGACAGAGAGACAGGCAGAAAATCACACAGAATAACAGCAGAAGAATACAGGCCAACAAACATGCTGTAAAAATTTCCACGGGCTCAGTGTTCTAAAGCCAACCCATTCAGTTCAAAGGTGAGTAGAGAGAGAAAGAGAGAGACAGATGGTTCCATGCCTCCTTACGCGACTTCTGTATATGTCATCACTTTGTACAAAGCCTGCTTGCTGGGATGATTTTTTTTCTTCAATTAAAAAAAGGCACTCAGCATTATCAATGATATCTTGCAAACAGTTAAAAGATACTAACTCGTCAATAATATATAATATATAGATATATTGAAAGCAGTGGTCAAAAGGTAACAGTCTCAAACTTTACAAAGCATGAGCCAGAATACTCAACCATCAGTGTACCTCTGTTGTGGTTCAGGTCATACAGGAAGTACAATGCATGTTTGGCATAGTAGTGTATGTAGTATTTTGGTGTGAAGTAAAACAAACGAAGCAATGGACTGAATTGTGCTGACATTCAGTGACGGTGCTAAAGGGGCTCGTATTAGAGAAGGAAGGAAGAACGTCGTGGGGTTACCCCGTTCACTACACACTTGTGAATTTGGATTCAGATGAAAAACGTTGAATGATGAAGCCCTTTAAGATAGCCTTTACCTCTGACTTACAGAGTATGGGTATGGAGATGCAAGGTTTTTGATGGATGAACTGATGAGTGGTTGCAGCGGTCCTATAGGGCAGTACCCTGGGATATTCGAGGGGGTGTGTAGTCTTGGACTGACTAGTTACATATCAGTGCCATGTGCACTTGACCACCTCACATGCGCTAGAACATCTTTGTACATAAGACCACAAGACCATCTCACTAAGCTATACAATCATAATGTTCAGAAAAGAAAAATCAGGCCAGATGTGCACTCAAAAGGAAAACAAATAACGCTGTTAACGAGCTGAAAGACATGACAAATAATATCAGGCAATATTGTATCTTCAAAACCTAAATATGTGCAATACTTTTATTCCTAAAGAATACTGTTACTGGGCCTTTATTATGGAGAAGGAAAAAAGTAAGCAAATATACCTAATGGATAATAATGGAAATATATCATTAATGGAACCACAAACTAAACTTACAATTTACATGGTGTTTTCCAGTGTACATGGGCTTTGACTAATGTAAATTCTGGGTTCCTTACATAAAGAAGTGATGCTAAGTGTGCAGCATGTGCATATCTTACTTTTTCATAATAGTAAGTGCTGTTATTAACATTCTCTAGGCCATTGTGTTTAAATAAAGAAATGAATGAATAAAATGGCTACACCGATGTTGAGTAAAATCACCATGACCACCAGGACAGAGCTGGAGCCCTGTGGAAAGAAAAAGAAATTGATACAGATGAGCATTTCCTTGAAGCCTGGCATTATTATATGACGAAAACTGACTCATTCGACATTAGGGAAATGATCTTATCGATGATGATTCAGTATAATACTAGTCTACCCAAGTCCCGTAATGCAATTTCATGCTCACAAAAGGAATATTATTTTTAATCAATTTACATTTTTTGATTTTAAATTCACCCATACTTACTGAGTTTGTTTTGACCAGGTTCAAATGCTCTCCGTCGTTTTCTAGAGTGATTGGAGAGGATGTTAAAGGGGGAGAAAGGGTGACATCCCTGTGCAACGGCCATTCCTCCAAATCCACCCCGACATTCAGGCTGTCCAGCATCTGCACAGAGTCCATGGATCCTTCCCTGGCTGCGAGACTCCACTCTTTCACTTCGTGATTCCGCTGACGGAGTGTCTGCGAATTGTGCCCTTGGACACTTGGACATTCCATGCCTGAGCCAAAGTGCTGCTGCGAAACAGAGTCAAGGGGCTGAAACCTCATTTCCACCCGGTAGTCATCCAGCTTTTCCTTGTCTTTCTCAGGCAGCTGTGAGTGGCAGGGGATCCACTGGGAAGAGTTCTCAACAGTCCATCCCAGACTGGAGCTCTTGGCTCCATGTTCTGGTGGCTGGTAGTCATTCAGACTGGATTCACCAGCTGTATGATTGGTAAAGGATTGGCTTGCTTTGTGACTGGAGTGGACATGCTCGTGTGATTTGCGATAGGAAGATACATGCTCTCTAGGGTTGTAGTGGGAGGATGCACGGTCTTGTGGTTTTGCATGTGTGGAGATGTACTCCTTTGGCTTGTGATTGGAGGAAGAATGCTCATGGGTTTTGTGATTGGACAAATTATGACCCGAGGCCTTGTGATTGGAGTATGTGTGCACTTGCGGTTTGATCTTGGAAGAGTTGTGGTCCATAGAGTTGTGACTTGATGGAATATGCTCCCATTCTCTATGTTTGGAGATTGTGTATTCCCTGGACTTGTGATTTGAGGATGCATGCTTCCAGGACTTTTGATTGGATGGCATGTGATCCCATCCTTTATCTGAGGAGATGTGCTCAATGGGCTTGTGATTGGAAGAGCCATTCTCCCATGAGTGATGTGTTGAGGAGTTTTGCTCATGTCCATTGATGTGGCCAATCTCCTCCTCCAGTAGGGATGGTGTGGTAGAGCGGCTACTGTCTCCTTTGCTTCCCCGTCGGTTGGGATACATGTCTGCAGTCCAACTGTGTGCTCCACCTCTTCCATTGTCCATGCCTCTTCCTTCAACCAGAACCTGAATCTCTGCCCCTCCCTGTTCGTCCACAGCACTCTGACGCATGAAGCAGGTGCTCCTGGCCCGGTGAGATGGTGGGGTACATGGAGGTGATGGCGGGTTGCTCAGGACAGGACTCAGGTCTGGGGTCTGGGCAGGAGGAGTTGTGTCTGGTGTGCAGAGCTCTGGACTGTCCGTCCCAGTTGAGATCACTTCTACCTCTTTCTCTTTTCTGTCTTGACGCTTTGGTCTCTGGCATTCCAGCCCTGGTGGATGGCAGTGACACTTGTTAGTAAGACAGTGGTGCACCAGAACAGACTTAAATTGTGTTAAAGGGACATTTCTATTTACTAACCATTTCCATAATGATGGAAGGAGGGGGAGAGTTCTTTGGCAATAATCCTGGCTAGACGACACTCCTCCTGGGCTCTCTGTGCAACTCCCTCAGCTGCCTCAGCTTTTCCTCGAGCATGGCTCGTTCTGCATCAAGTGGCATTAAGAAACATTATATTCAGCACAATATTCTACTTCACTTTGCAAGTAGTTTAAAATCTCTTATTGGATAAAACTATAAAATATTCACAATCAACATGTTTATTTTTAATAGAACCTTGGTTAAGGGGTAAAGATGAAACATGATGATTTAGAACCCAGTGAGTACATACCTTGACAGTGCAATCTCTGCCTTCTGTTTAGCAATTTCTGCAGCCTTCTCAGCAGCTTCAACGGCACGGTCCACTTTCTCCCGAATTTTGCTGGTGCGCAGTGGTATTATGTTCTTCCTCTTGCCACTCACCAGAACATTCTGCTTGTATTTGCCTTCCTCTTTTGTTCCATCAGGGAAGGTAGTGCAGCCATAACCATGCCGCTTGTTCCCAAACCACTCACCCTCGTAGCGCAGCCCATCCGAGCGATGACTGATGCCCCACCCTGTTCGCATGTCATTCCTCCATTCCCCCACGTATGTCTCAGTGACTGTTGCATCTACACTGGCTCCTGTCTCACCATCCCCGAGGCTGACGTTAGAGTTGATGTCAGATGCAGCTGAGCTGACTGTGCTCATGCCTGCCTCACTGCAGAAGGAGCTTTGTTTGCTTAGCTGGCTGGCCAGGGAGCTCTTGGACTCAGAACGGCGTAGTTTCAGGCCACTCAGGATGGACTGCCGAAAACGCCCTTTCCTCTTCCGTTGCCGGTCAGCATCACTTTGGGCACAAAGCACAAAGCCTCCACGCCCCACCGGACTCCCGGCCACCCCGCTCACAGCAGAGCCATCATCAGGTGTTGGAGCTCCCTCGCTGTGTTCAGAGCGAAGTGAGTTTATGGAAGTGCGCAGAGGGGAGAAGATAACAGCGGCCATGCCATAAGGCACACTCTGACGCACCCCATAGCCATGTCGCATGCCACTCAACCACTGTCCCTGGTAGGTACCTTTCAGAGAAGACATAATGCAGTAAGTTAAACAACAGCCACAAAACAATATATTAACAACTTGTTTGCTACAGTAATCTTTCAAGGCTTCATTTTCCCTATATGCAGCATGGCACAATGATTATCTTTTCCTGACAAATACAGAATCTGATATTGTCTAATTAGATTAAATCCCATTTGTGTATTTTTTCATCACTATCAGGTACTATATAGCTTGTTCTCTACTCCCAGGAGCAGGCAGGTCCAATTCCTTATTCTCATAATGATGTAACTTCCCTTATATTTACTTATATAATATATTTATAATATAAGCCTTCACTGTTTTTACAAAATAAATCATTGTACTAACATGCCTATTCAAATATCATCCTTATGTATATTTGCTAAAAGGTGTATTAGGCTTTTGAAATAACCAGTATTATTTATACTTTCTCTGGAACTGCCACAACTAGCTTGTAATAAACATCTGCTATACAGTCATTTATTAGTATACTTTTCTATTATTTTTTATTGTTCTTAGTAAGGACAATACGATTTTTATAGCAGCTATAGATAATTGATGTATTTAGTCAGTTGAGAAGCTAGAATAAGGCAAAATCATTAACCTTATGAATCAATAGTGTGGATTTTTCCATATTGGTTTCTTTTAAATAATCAATAAATAAGCACAGAGAAGCAGTCAATGAAATATTAAAGAATGTGCTTTAGGATGTGTATTAAATTAGCATCAAATGGCATATTTGTCTTTTAAAAATCTGCAGTTAATTATGCTTTCCCTATTGTTTGTAATCTTAATAACATAATTAATTTAACAATACATTAGCTTTTAAAAACATACAGTAGTTGGTGTACTTTTATTATTTTATTTTAATATTATTATTATTATTATTATTATTATTATTATTATTATTAAAAAAATGTAGCATTTTAAAATGTTGTATTTAAAATTTTATAATTGAAGCAACTAATTTGTATAGATCATTTATAATTTACAGTTGAGATGCTGGAACAAGAGACATTCATGAAATTTAGAAAACGATGGGGGATTTCTCCACATTAATTAATTAAATAATTAAATAAATAAATAAATAAATAAATAAATAAATAAATAAACAAACAAACAAACAAACAAACAAACAAACAAACAAACAAACAAACACAAAATAATTTACAATAGCTGCTGAATAACATTTTAAATTTTGCATATTAAATTATAATCAAATGATATATTGGGCTTTAAAAATCAGCATTTATGTAGACTTTTTTAGTATTGCCAATTATCTTAAAATTAATTAACCTTAATTCACAATAAATTAGCTTGGGTGGTTTGCTCTTTATTATTCTTAATATAAAAACTACATTTTTTCTAAAGCAGCTAATTGCTATTGATAATTTGCATATTCACTTAATTGAGAAGCAGAAACAAGGCCAAATCATGAACCTTACTCATTAGTGGTGTGGATTTCTCCAAATAAATATTGAAGATAGATAGATAGATAGATAGATAGATAGATAGATAGATAGATAGATAGATAGATAGATAGATAGATAGATAGATAGATAGATAGATAGATAGATTTGTAAAATAATTTATAGTAGTTGCTGAATAATTTTTTATAAAGTTTTATGGTGAATATGGAATTATTGTCAAATGGTAAATTATTCTTTCTTTAGTGTAGATCATTATCTAAACAATTGTCTTCTAATAAACATATAACAAATACGACTGGTTGGTTTACTTTTATTATCATTAATGATCATTAACATTTCTCTAAAACAGCTAATTCGTTTCGTTTCCAATTTACAGCTTTAAAGCTGAAACAAGGCAAAATCATGAACCTTACCAGTCGATTGTGTGGATTTCTCTATATTGATTTTTTTATGTAAATAATTGATAAGAAAGCGTTATGAGGCAGCCAATGAAATAACAGAATTCTTGTTTGTGTGACGTCAACCCGGAAGTAACACCGCGTGAAACTAGAAGCTGTCCAAGGTGCTGTACTGGATGCATTGTTACACCCCAAAAAAAGCAGGTTGCAATTACATTTTTGCATAATCTGATACTTATAATGAGTTCTAGGAATCCATGAAATAAACGACAAATACAAGAATGTAATCCGTTCTCTAATATACAGTAATAAAAAAAATTAATCCTTCTTTTTCTATCCATCGTGTTGTTAACAGTGGTGTAGTTAAATAAACGGTAACAGCAGAATAAGACATGTAATTGTATGGATTAGCTGTCGTGTATGTGCAGCGAGTACATTTTTATATCCCATCCCTGCCCTAATGTAATCCTAAATGTAGTTACTATTTTCCGCAATCACGTATGAACGGAAGTTGTGGCCCACGAGGGAGTGAATCACGAAAATGACAGCTCGTCCAATCAGATTTCAGAACACTGGAGTCTCTGGTGACCCAATGACCCGCTGCCTTTTGGTTTCCATGGTGATTGACTGTACAGAGGCGTGTGTTGTGTGGATGGTGCTGGAGAAATAGGATGAGATGGTGGAGTGGTGATAGACCACTTCAAACATCTGTCATGATGCTCTTTTGAATACATGATTAAACGCTGGGGGGGAAATGTGCATTTTTTTGTATTAGGAAATCACATAACCATTCAGACTGCAGTGTTATATAATTGGGAAGAGCAGTTTTCTACTATGTTACACACACACACACTCATACACACTTATATATATATATATATATATATATGAACACCCCCACCCACCCACCTACTCGCTTACTCAGCGTGCAGTCATAGAAAAATGACACACCTTGAAACATATACACGTGAAAATGAGTTCAAAAAGCTGAAACAACTTTGGGTTGGCGAGAAATACGAATGAGGGTATTTTTTTCTCACCTCCATCAGAGTACGTCTCAGAGCCATAACCATCCTGTAAGCCGTTACTCCAGGTCCCTTCATAGCGAGCCCCGCTGCCGATGCTTTCCAGCCTTCCATAGCGGCCCTTGAATCCTTGCGTCCACTCCCCCTTGTACTCCCACTTGCCTTTGGTCTCCACACCGATGCCGTGCCTCTTCCCCTGCGCCCAGGTTCCTTTATAACTGTTCCCACTGGGCCAGGTATACACTCCAAGAACCTCAAATCCATGGCTCCAGGCCCCTGCGTATTCCCCCTGGCCCTGGGGCCCTGTGCAGACCCCTCGGCCGTGAGCCTTGCCCTGCTCCCACCCTCCACAGTACGACCCCCCATCATCAAAGTCAAACCTGCCTCCAGTGGACATGCATGAAACAGGTTTTGGCAAATCCTCAGAATGATAGAGAAAGCACGAAACGAGCGAGGAAGACCGTGATGTACTGTTTCAACAGTAACGCTAAAGCCGCTTTCCTCTCCGTATCTCGAATCTCGTCAGGGAGACAAAAAAAAAAAGATCTTTCAAAGCAAAATGGAAAAAGAGAAAATAGGGATGCAAACCAACTAATCAGGCTCTTATCCCAATGTTAAAGCTCCTCGCTGTCTGTGCCGGGCCTGTGGATGTAATGGATGCCTTTATTACGCCTGCTTCTTCCCATGGGCATGCAGATGGTGTACTTCTCTGTCTCACTCCACACGGCCCCGCCGGGCAGAGGCTCGCATCCGCGCTCTGCTTTCCCTGCGTGGAGGCAAACAAGGCCTGTTTTTTTTCTCACACAGATCCACACAGCAGCAACAGCACCATTGATATGCTCAACCAGACATTACATCGCACCCCACTCACCACTCACCACCACCTCCACCACCACCACTAATGTGCCGCACCGGTGATGGCAACAGTATATTAGGAGCCTGAACCTATGGCAGAGAGGAAGGCCTCCGTTCTAGATCATGCTTTAAATACAAAAATGCAGCATTTCATTAGACATGCACCTATCAAGACCTATCTGGCACAGCATTTCTCCCGTTGCCTCTCTCTACCTCTCTCTCTCTCTCTCTGTGCTCCTGCTGTGATGTAGAGGTGAAGCTTCTTCCCTGGAAGACTGATTAAAAAAAAAAAGATAAGAACGTCCAAGTGGTCCTTGCTCCCTCCCCAACGCCCCCGTCTTTTTTTTCTGGGCGGGGGGGTTATAAAGACATATAAAGAAACGGATGTTATATATTGTCTTAAGCCATATGATGCTCAGAATGTGCTCATTACTGGACTGTTCCACCCCAACCGATACCCCTCCCCCACTGATGCTCCTCTTGTCCTTGCTCTTAAAGGGAAAGATGCTGAGGAGCATGCAGCATCTACACAGCCAGAACATACTATTTACTTTTAACATTCCATAGTCATCTATCCATCACCTAACACTGCACAACAACAACAAAAAAGCTTAATTCTTCTAATTATGCTGCTATATGATTTATTTGAATGTAATTCATCACATTGCCTAGCAACACTATTTCAGTTTTTCACTTCATGAATTCAACAGCTTTTTTTTCCCCTACTGTGTATTTGTTCAGAAACAAGTCATTTAAATACTTATAAGTGGTTTAAAATGTTTAGAAAATGAACTGGCACAAGAATAGAGTCAATTTAGTCATTAAAGGAAAAGTAACAGTGTAAAGAAGAAATGAATTGCTTCATTCACACACTACACTAAGTTAAGGATATTTATAATATTTTGGCTATATAACAAAAGTAAACAGGGAAAACAGCAATAAATGTGCAAACACGGCATTGATCTTTTATCATTGTAACCTAGCGACATCGCTTTTAAATCTCGTTGAGAAAAAAAAAACAACCTGCAAGTCAAACATGCCCAGAGGTCACAGAGTCAAACCCAAGAAAGGTCACATTGACTGACCGAGCAAAACCTAGGGTTAGTTTCACCTTGACAACGTTATCGCTTTCAACAGTCAAGAACACACTAAGATTATATCAGCTTATTCAGTGTGAGATAAATACATGCTGGGTCACTTAAAATATTCTGTCGTAAACTGTATACACAGACAAGTGATCACATTTGCATATTCACAGGAAGTTACATAAGATTATTGATAATAATAAAAAAGCAAACAAGAATTGTACTGCAACTTTTAGCCAGAGCGCAATCCTTTTCACACATCTCAAATATTTTTATAGCAGATTTCTGGGTTTTTTTTTAGTTTAGTTTATGGGTGAGAATTTTAAAAAGAGAATATAAAAGAAATAACACCGGCAATGAGTAACAATTTTGTGCTTGAACACCTGGAGACAATGTATTTCTCACAATATCTAATACATTTCTATTAAATGCTAAGAAATTGCCAATCTAGGATGAAAAAACTTTGAAAAATTGTTACTGATAACCAGGAACTATGGCTGCATTTGAACTTATTCTTCTTTTGTCTAAATATGAGGTTATACACCATGCAAAATCAATATTCCCTGCAGAACACTGGTTAAAAATGACTGGCAACCACACAATTTACATTTTGTGAAGCCTTTACTGGATGAAGTAAAGAAAAGGGAATTTTTCATTTACGCAATCTCATATTTGAATGAAAATTTACAACTACTCATAAGAGAATTTTTCACAAGATGTTTTTGGATGTAAAATATTTAAAATAATTTCTTTTGAGAATGATTTTGTTATTCATTATATTATTACATTTATATGTAATAATTATAGATGTTGATCTATCTTTTTTTCCATCACACAATTTGGCTTAAGGGGAAAAAAAGCAAAACATATACATTACAGGTGTCATCGATCCAAAAAGCAAAACACATGACATATTAACTGGCATATTATCACCACCATCATCACCAAAATGTGGAAATCATCATAATAATAATTTATGGAAACATGAACCATGAAAGTTTCATGTCTATTCCTAATGAAGTGAAATAAAACCCATACACAGATTTTCAGGTTCTAAGTTTGACTTTCACTAATGTCACTAATGCACTAATCAATCTACATGTATATCTTAGCATTCAGTGAGTCCTGTGAATGGGTGTAGGGTTATCCGGGACAAAAAAACACACACACACACACACATTAAAATATAAATGCAACCTTTTTTAAGCAAGCCAAGCCATGTCAGTAAAATAAATAAAAATAAATAAATAAATAAATAAATAAATACCCCCCAGTACATAACTCCCTTTTTATTTTGATTTGTCAACCATCTGTATATCAGCAGTCTAATTCCTGGTCAGCATAATTTATACATTTTTTATCCTGTAATATATGAGATAATTAGCAGCAGAATAATTTTGACTTCCACAGCAACACACTACAAATTGCTTCTCTCACTGCAGTGATTAACACCTTATTTTTTATTTTATCACAATATATTGTCACAAGCAACAGTAGCTAAGGCCCAACTAGCAAGTTGTTTAATGGAGATATTACCCTGTGCTGGACAAGTTTTAAATATACACAGTGCACATAAGACTTATGACTTAGGTATCCATATGCAGGTTTTAAAAAAAAAAATTTGTCAAAGAGAAGACAAATAATTTATTATTTTAATAATAATAAATAAATAATACATTTATGATTTAAATAATATTAGATCTGAAATTCCAGACAAAGACATTTAATATGGTGCCTTAATCCACAAGAATACTTCCGAGTACGGAATGAATTTTATTCTTGACCTGTATTTTCTCTACATTTATTTATTAGATATTAAATATTTCTTTCTCTGGATTGAGAGTGCATTTTCCGGAATGGTAAATACATAGATATTTAGGTCATATTATATTCTATTAATGGAATGCATCTAGAAAAAACACTACGGAAAAAAACCTCATGAAGCTTAAATAGCACAGACCACAATAGAAAATAAATGCTTACATTAAGTGTGGAAATAAAAGTCCTCAATGACAACATATAGTGTAAACAGAGGGAAAGAAAATAAATAGTGGAATGATTTGTGTTGGATCGATGCGTCGTGTTAAGTGAGGATGTCCTGGGCTTGCTGCTCCACTAACACCGCCATGTTCTTCACGTCTTTACACCATGACTCCAGCCGTTCGTTCATGCTCTTAATCTGAGAGAAACAAAATCAGCCCTTCATATACACTATGGTCAAATGTATGTGGACACCTGACCATCACACTCGTATGTGGTTCATCCCCAAATTGTTGCAACAAAGCTGGATATGCAGAATTGTACAGAATGCCTTTGTATGTTGTTAGCATTACAATTTCTCTTCACTGGAACGGAGAAGCCCAAACACTGTGACAGCATATCAATGCCCCTGTGAACAAAGCAAGCTCCATGAAGACATGGTGTGCCAAGGACAAGATTGGTGAAGAAGAACTCGAGTGTCCTGCACAGAGCCCTGACCTCAACCCCGCTGAGCTTTGGGCTGAACTGCACCACCATGCCTTCTCACTTGACATCAACGCCTGATCTCACTCATGCTCTTATAGTAGAATAAACACAAATCCCCAAAGCCATGCTCCAAAATCTAGCGGAAAGCCTTCACAAAAAAAGTGGAGCTTATTATAACAGCAAAGGCTAGTGAAAACTCTGTGAAACAGCCATGTTTGGATGTGATAGTCAGGTGTCCACATACTTTTGGTCACAGAGTGTACAAAAACATCCCGCGATTCTGACAAATGGTGAACATTAAAATGAAGTGGTGCAGTACCTGGTGTAAATCGAGCACTCTTGGCTGAACCCATGTCATCTGAACCGTCTGATCCACTTCATCGATGCTGCCTTTTATCAATCCAACTGAGAGTGCTTTCATCACGAGCAGCTCCACCTGCACACGTGATCCAAGCACAAGTCCATTATGAGTAAATGCAATTACAGGAAAATAATCAACAACAAGATGGTGTGATGTGTCCTGACACGAAGCGGAGCTACTGTTACCACCCCATTTCCTAATAAAAGCACATCCTGAAGAGATGTTTTATTCCTCTTATACCACATCTATTACCCTATTTTCACTCATGATCCAAAGCACTGACACTGGTGACTCCTTCCATAGATGGCAAGTAAACATTTTCTTACAGAAAGCTGCACCATATCAAAGTTTTTCTTTGTTAAACAGCAATAACATTTTATCTGTTTATTAGACCGAGCAAACTGACACAACCCTGTGATTTATCATGCAGCTCTACTTTCAGAAATGCTGTTATACACTAATCGGAATCAACGATCAAATAACAGTCCATAATTATTAATTAAACAATTATTTAAAAATATAATGAATAAAATCTCATCCTTATTTAACAGTATATAACCTGGGTGTGGACCAGTGCTTAAAATGTCTCAATGTTCAATATAAGTATTACATTCAAATAAATGACTAGAATAAATGTTCAATCACGTTTTTTTCAATCAGACTAAATAACGTTTGACAGAAAAAAAAATTGGCATATTGTTACGCTTTCCTTATGTGACTAGTGCATATTGTAAGCCCAGTGTTGTACAAGATTCTTAATGGAGCTAAATGTCAGCAGTAGTGGGTCTACTATTAAATAATTACCTCCTAGCTAACAATATACCATGACGCCCAGCTGCCAGTCCAACTTCAACTGTAAATGAAAGTTGAAGGCAATGCTTACAGCAAGAGACAATCATGTGCAATATCTGGCATGTAATTAAAAAAATACCTTCCAGGTTCTGCCTTTGATTCAAATGCTTATGTTAGCTAAAGGGATATGAACACTGTATTGTATATTGAGCTAAAACATGGTTCTGCATTATACTGGAAAATGTCCAAAGGTCTCTGCACCCTAAAAGTGCTTAGACTTTGGAACCCAGAAACATCAATTTATTTATCTAATTATATTAATTTAAGTATTGAAGGATTGAAGGATTTAAGAGAACAAAAAAAGTATCATGTTTCTAAACAATATGTGATTTCCATGCTTATACTAAATTTAACTTAGTATCACATGTAGTATTTCATGAAGTATTAACATAAACCAGTTACAATGTGAAATCTCATGAGGATGTTAGTGCTGAAGGGATATATATCGACAGAACTGAATTTAGGTGATTATGACATGCATGGTAGAACAGTGCAATGGTGCAGATGTTTCTGTTTGAAAACATCAGTATCATGTGGTCAATTCTCAGCTGAGTTGTGAGCTCAGAGTTTGATTTTATTCAGCGCTTTAAAAATACAAGCTCAAACTATTTTGGATTCATGTTACTCACTTCAATCATGTAGACCGGATGTACGCATTTGAATTAAGTAAATTAATTTTTTTCAACGCATTTGTGTGATCACCTCGTTCACCGGGATTTGGGCGCTCTGTGCAATTTCCTGGAACGAGAGCTGTCTGTTATTGGTGGGCCGTGCAAAAGTCATCTAGAAGGAGAAAAGAAACAAGCAACTCATTTGTGGGAAATATTAAAACAGAAATCTACAAAAATGGATTTTTGGATGGACAAAAATATAATAAAAAAAAAAAATCACCTCCATTACGCATAGTAGCTGAATCTTCTGCATCAGTTTGACCTCATGAGCTGCAAGATCTGGCTGCAATGCAAACTTCTGTATTACTTTTACAAAATATGAGCCCAGCACTGCTCTTATGAACTAGTGTAGGGTTATCTATTTATCTGGGTTTTTTTGTTTCATGCTGACCTGCTGACCCCAGGCTGACTTCAGAGCCTGGAACTTGATGACGTTGCCACTGTTGAAAGCATACAGCGTTTCTATAAGCCACTGCTTGTCTGTGTTTCTTAAAGACTCCAACACTGGGTGCATCAACTGAAAGAAAAAAAATTATTATACACTGATCACTGTGAAAAGCAACGAGACTGAACGTTCTCCGTGGAACAGAGGCATGGTGAGAAAAGCCCAAGGGACTTACGAGTTCTCCAAAATTATACACTCCCTCGCCGAGCAGTCCCGCGAGCCCCAGCGTAAATGCTCTCTCCTGTTTCTCCGTCTCTGAAAAAGTGAATTGAGGCATCGTGAGGTGATAGTTCTCATACCAAGAAATGTCAAAAGGCATCGGATGTCCGCAATGCAAAAATAATTACATGACTTACCGGATAAATCTTTTACGTCTATACAGCCGAGATATCGCAGCGCATCCTTGTAGTACAGAGCGTGGTTTCCCACAAATCGATAGTACTTGCTGGATAAATCATAGAAACGCCCGTGAACTGATGTTACACCAGGCAAATTATTCAGCATCTCCTCCACTTCCTCTATCAGTTTCTGCAAACAATGAAACGCTGAATCAATGTGTGATATGTCAGGCTCTTATCTGCAAAAACACTGCATCTTCAAGTAACATTTACCAGTCAGGATTCCTCCTGAAGCTCAAATAACCTACATAAAGGTTTGGAAAAATTATGCAAGAATCTGGGTGTTTTCTCACTGATACATTTATAAAATACATCGACATGCATAATAACCAGGACACAATTTAGAAATGTGGAGAAAAAAACGTTCATGTGTCACATATATACGTCTTTTGTGCTGATGTGGCTTGACTGGGAATAACTGTCAGGTACTAAAGATCCACCAGGAGTTTTAGGGGTGGACAATATGACAAAAAAATCCTACCTTGATACTATGAACGAATTTCGATACTCAATATGTATCTTATAAAATAGATCTGTGAACAAATTTAAAAATAAATCATAATTGATGATTAAGATAAAAAAATTATTTTTAAATTAAAAAATCATTTTAATTGATAAGAAAAAATGTACAGGTGAATTTTACAAATGTAAAGATTCTGCATAAAAGTTTTAAACATCAAGTCAGCTGTTTCCAGTCAGTTTGTAATTAAATAAAATGCAGTGTTTAAAAATATGATTATAGAAATAAAAAAAAGGTTTCACGATGCTGATCATGTGTATATACACATGTATTTTTGATACAAAAAAATAACACTACACTTTTTTCTTAGATATCACAAGCACAGAAATATATTTACAATTTTTATTTATGTATTTTTTAATGAATACTTGTTTTTTTTTAAAATAAACAAACTGTGAATTTTTTTTATCTTTTAAATTGTATTTTTTTTTTTAATTATTATTGATTTTTTTAAATCCCTTTTACCCCGTTCTGAGTTGATTTATTTCTTTAGACCTTAAATTACAGAATTATTGATATTACATTTCACTGGCAGTTTGTTTGCAGAAAAATATATATTGTGATATTCGCTGTGTATCGTCTATCATCCACAAAGGCATGGGAAGAACGTGCAAACCTCTGCTCAAGCAACATCCCGAGATCAGGATTAAACCCTGGAGCGGTGAGGCAGAAGCGCTACCCTCTGTGCCAGCGTGTGACGCCTACCTGCTGAGATCAGTTTCATAATCGAACTCAGTGTGTAGGATTAAACATCTGATCTAGCTAATGGCTGCCTTCAGTAGCGTCTGAATATTTAAGCCAGATGTTTTTCTAATTAGACATACTGTTATGACAGATGGTACAGTGAAATAATAAAATCTTAAATACTGTTGAAAAAAACGGAGATTCAGAAAACATTATTCCCAGTTATACTGAAAGCTTGAAATGTACCAGGAAAAAACTACTAAATGATGAATGATCTAAACGAGTCCATTTTAGATGCCTGATTTTACTTGAAAGTCAATGCTAATGGTTTTTGTGTGCTACATTCAGGAAAACAAAATAAACCTAAAGAAAAGAGACGCAGGTTACATATTCAAACAAAACATTGTTTTCCCCAGTTTCCCAGTTCTAGCTGTTGTCAAACACCTAATTTTTGCTCATCTCTGACAAACGCTGGACTGCCTTTATTGTGGACTGAATTTATGTTTATAGTGTGTAAATTAAATAAGCTCCACCCACACTTCAACACTTACACTAAAATGTGCACCAGGTTATATTAGTACACTTTTTTTTCCAACATTAGCTCTCTAAGAGTTATCTTAGTAGACTACAGAGACTTCTACACCCCTTGAGCCCCGCCCCCTCAGTCATGCCCATGTTTCCAAAGCTCCACCCCCAGACATCCAAATACAAACAGGCATTCTGGGCCAAGGATTAAAGATTAAGGATTAAATCATTATTTCTAATCACGTTCTACAAATTTAGCAGGTTTTTGGTACTGTACCATATTGGCTATTAATTGAAAAATACATTACAATTAATATTAACATTACTTAATTTTTTTAATTATGTAAATTCAGAAATAATCAATAGAACATATAATACAGTTTAATATCTGGATGGGGGAGGAGCTAAACATCAAGGCTGGAAAATTAAACTAAACATGAAATAAAGGAACTAGCCAGATTAATCGCATGGCATCAGTTGCAAGTCAGAAAATGACAAATTTCTGTCACATGTCAAGATTATTAGAAGTGTATAAACCCAATGAGTACAACACAAAGAGTACAACAAGAGTATCCCTCAGGGATCAATATCCTAATAATATCTACTGAATAACTTTCATATTCCTTCATAATCTTTTCTGGTTATAATGTACCTTTGTCGTAGCGAGGTCATTGACCTCTAATTTCAGACACCCAATAGCCGTTTTGCACAAGATTACAGCCTCGTCGCTGCACTTCACCTGTCGACAAATCAGAAGACACAGTATAAACCAGTAACGAACTGAGATTTCTGCTGTTCTATGAAGGATTTATAAATCTGTTTCTTACCTTTTCTTTGGTTTTCTCAAGAAAGGTAATGGCATCATTTGGGTCTGTCGAGGACGAAGAGTAAATATAAGCGCATTTTAGTTTAGCAGTTGTATTAATATTACAAGCATTAGAGGAACTCTATGATGATCCAAACGTATTAAGATCATTTTTAATAACATATTTTCAACATGGTAAAATAATAAAAAGCCAGCATTTTCTCTGAGTGTGTATCGCCCACATTCCTTGCAATGATCTATTGCAAGGAATGTCTAAAGTCTAATGTAGTAGATAATAATTGTGAAATATAACCAAGTAATCATTTCTACATAAACTTACAATAACTTGATATTTATTCACCTCAACTTTGTCTGTTACTTTACAAAATGTGCCATACAACCTAAAAATATTTTGATATTTGCATTTATTATGTAATAAATAATAGAAAACAGGACATCTAGTTATAGGAAAATAATACATTATGGATGGCACCTAATGTTTCTGGGATTCTTTTTTTAATTCCTTTTAATTCCTTTTTTAATACAAGAATACCTTCTTGTAGACAAGAATATTAGACAATTTCTAGACAATAATATTATATTTAATAAATACTTGTCTTTAGTCAATTTCTTGAAATCTAAAAGCTTGGAGTGACTGCTGCCTAACGTCTAGTAAACTGCATAAAACCATTCACCAAATGATTACGTCTGATAACGTATGAAATGAAAGACAAAAAAAATTCCCTCTTCCAATAAAAAGGCGAAGGTGGTGCTGCATGTGTGCTTCATGCTCACCTGTGATTTGTCTGATAACAAAGAGAACAATTTCCACCAGAGAGAGAGGGTTTATTCTGTAAATATAGAAATAAAAATCAAATTAAAAATAAAAATGTAAAAATCATTGCATTAAAGTGCAATGAAAAATAGGGAAAAAAATCGAATAAGTAACAAGTGTGAAATGATTTGAAATATGTAACAGGAATTTTATCATTATTAAGATATAACTATATCTATAATGATCTCTCTTTTTTTTAATATAATGATAAATAATTAATAGCTAGATATATTTCTGTATTGATACAGAGCTTTCCAAAGGTCTTCATACAATAGGGGACAATTATACTTTTTATTTTATTTTTATTTTTTTATTTTATTTTTAATTTTATTTATTTATATATATATATATATATATATATATATATATATATATATATATATATATATATATTTTTTTTTTTTTTTTTTTTTTTCCGAGCAAAATGTCCTCAAAATATTTTTCATTCTTAGTTTATATTGTATATTTTTTCCTAGATGCTCTTTTGGAATGGTTTACATACTGAAATCATTCTCATGGCGGATCGAAAAGCTCTTAGGGTTAGGGTTAACCTTGAAAGGTCAATGTTGAACCTGAACAGAAAACATCGCAAGCTCATCAATTTGGTTGAAATGGTTCATTTCTCTTATTTTTAGGATTTTTTGGGACACCCTATATTTTGATCCTGCCTGAATCCAGGAAAAATAAAAGTTCCAGGAAGCATCTATCAGGGACAACAATATTACAGACTACTGATATTTCTCTCTCTCTCTCTCTCTCTCTCTCTCTTTACAGGAGTTATCTACATGGTTGTCCTACCTGTGCTCGAAATCACTGAGAAAGTTTTCATAGAGCTGTAGAAGCAAAAAAAAGCAGTGAGATGTGAATCACTAAGGCATTAAAGAAAACTACAAACCTGGTCACCATGGTAACACAGCCTCACCTGGATGAGAGTGTCTCCAGCTTGAAAATAAGGGTCTTTCACAAACTCGGTCAAGTTCAAAGTTAACTGATGCCACAATCTAAATAATAAAAAACACATTGTCATGACGATAAAAAAAATAATAATAACGTGAAAAAAAATATGTTTTTATTTATTTTACAGCAAGGTGACTTGATATTGCCTATTAAGTACACTGTACACTGTAAGTACACTGTACAGGCTATAATAATGTGTCTAATATACTAATATAGATATTGTGTAAACCACTTTAATGATGTGCAAATCTGGTCAAAAGTTATTTAAATATCAAGTTATTTTATTTTTTGCATGAAATCCAGCAGGAGAGGAAAACAATGACTTGCTAAAACTTGCACCTGTGACGTTATTTGGCTAATGCTAAACAGCAGCCTTACTTTCTGTTGTACAAATCTTCAAGCGCGTGCCACTGTGCCGCCATTTCAGGGCTTGCGCTCGTGCTCTGCTGAAGAACCAGATATCCCTGGACATCTTTCATTTTTTAAGCCGGTTTTTAATTAAAAAACAATGTTGGAATTTGATGCACTTGATGAGTCTCTAATACTGTCCCGAGCTGTCACCGGCGTGTTTTGTTTCCCCTTAGTGTTACGACAAATCCCGCCTTCGGCTCTTTCATTGGTTATTAGTTTGTCAATCACTGTTACGATCCAATCACTCGTGAGTGTTACCTAGTAGCCAATCATAGCACAGGAAATGAGATTCTGCGAACCAATTGCAGAAGAGGCTGTGTTCCAAACAGCGCTACATACTAAATAGTACTCAAATAGCGTAAGCACGTCAGCTGAAATAACCTAGCTAACATACTCTTTAGTGCTGTAGTATGCGGATTGAAACACAGCCAGTCAAATCAGTTCAGTTGTATAATAAAAGTCATTTCACGCTGTGGCGCACGGATGATACTTTTGTAAAAAATAATATAAATGAATTTAATCTTTTGTAAAAAAATTTTTTTTACATCTGATTACATTTCGTTACAGATTATGGGAATAAATCTAGTGCCGGAATGTTTACATCTACCTACAACATTGTAGTACGTGCACATTGTGCGTAAAATAAGAATATTTTCTAACAATTGTTAAAATGACATACTGTTGTATAATTTAATTCTGAAAAATAAAATATAATTTTAAAAAAATACTGAAAGACATTTTATGTCGCTGTTGTTGCTGTTGACCTATTCTTAACATTAGATGTGTGTTTATTACAAGTATTACGGTAACGCGTCGACGTACTAACGTCATTAGCGAAACCATAACACTGTTGTAGCACCCGAGTACAATAATATAATTTTTTTATTATTATATTAAATTGCGTGAAATGATCTGTCTGACATATTGTGTATAAGTTGCAATACTCTGGATTTATCTGCGTTATTTTGTTTAAACCCAACAGCATGACCTCGTTGCTGATTTTACCGAGACGGTGTACTATAAATATCAAAAGTAATGGAGGAATATTCACAGGCAAAGGTAGTTATGTAGAGTGACCATCTTCAACACCTAGACTATATTTATGAACATATCATAAATTATAATAAAACATTTCATTCATTGATATCTGCATAATCTGCACTGACTGCTGAACTTTTAGGTCTATCAAGGATTCACTTTGCCCACAGGAAGTTTGTCCCTGTTCAGAAGCTGGACTTGGACGGACATGGACACTCAGGTGTTTTGGGATGTTGGTAAATAGTCTCTACAGATGTGATTTAACATGCACTGTATCGCCAAGGACCCTCACACCCATATGTGTTTGATGAACATCTTATTCTAGTTGTAATAAGCTCCACTCTTCGTTTCTGGGAAGGTTTTTTCACTAGATGTTACAAGAGCATTAGTGAGATCAGACACCGATGTTGTGAGAATAAGGAAACTCCACTTCACTGAGGTTGAGTCAGAGTCAGGGCTCAGTGCAGGACACTCGAGTTCTTCCAATCCAACCTTAACCTCCACACCATGTCTTTGTAGAGCTCTGTGCTTTGTGCACAGGAACATTGTCATGCTGGAACAGTGTTTGAGTCTCTTGGTTCCAGTGGAGAAAAAATTACAGTATACATTGACATTCTAGACAATTGTGTGCTTCCAGGTTTGTGGCAACAGTTTGGGGAAGAACCACACATGAGTGTGAAGGTCAGGTGTCCACAAATGTAAGTCCGTAATGTGCACCTTGCACGTGTCAAGCCCTTCCTTTATTATTGTTGTCTTGTAGGAGAAGCTTCCTTAGAGGGTTTTTTGGAGGAGGCCATGATGGCACCAAAGAGAAGATGACTTTAGAGGACATTGCGAAAGGAATCAGAGATCGAGAGTTTAAACGGATAGTGGTGATGGCCGGAGCTGGGATTAGTACTCCAAGTGGAATTCCAGATTTCAGGTAAACATTTGAAGAAGCACTGATGATTACAAGAAGTTCAGTCTAATCTTTTCTAATTCATCCTTCTCTTCTGACAGATCACCTGGAAGTGGCCTTTACAACAACCTCCAAAAGTATAACCTCCCCTACGCTGAGGCCATATTTGAGATTAACTATTTCCATTACAACCCTCAACCTTTCTTTGCATTGGCTAAAGAGTTGTATCCAGGGAATTATCGTCCCAATCTGACGCACTACTTCATCCGGCTACTTCATGACAAAGGCCAGCTGCTCAGGATGTACACTCAAAACATCGATGGACTGGAGAGAAGTGAGTTTATAGACTCTTGATATACAGTCAGCTCCAGAAATGATAAAATGATGAGCATCTGAGTGATGCAATGTCTAACAAGGCTGGAGAGGAAACAAGGCTTTTTGTGCAAACCAGCATTGATTATCAATACAGCAATCATCTAACCCTAGCCCTTATTTGACAGTGAGCTTGAAGGATTGTCCTTATATGATAGATAAATAGATGGATGTATGGATGGATGGAGAGGCATAAAGTTAGATAAGATAGATAGATAGTTAGATGGATGGATGGATGGATGGATGGATGGATGGATAGATAGATAGATAGATAGATAGATAGATAGATAGATAGATAGATAGAGGAGGGAGTTGGATGGACAGATGGGTTGAAATATCTATCTATCTATCTATCTATCTATCTATCTATCTATCTATCTATCTATCTATCTATCTATCTATCTATCCATCTTTCTATCTATCTATCTATCTATCTATCTATCTATCTATCTATCTATCTATCTATCTATCTATCTATCCATCTTTCTATCTATCTATCTATCTATCTATCTATCTATCTATCTATCTATCCATCTTTCTATCTATCTATCTATCTATCTATCTATCTATCTATCTATCTATCTATCTATCTATCTATCTATCTATCTATCTATCTATCTATCTATCTATCTATCTATCTATCTATCTATCTATCTATCTATCTATCTATCTACAGTGGCAGGAATTCCAGCTAAGAAGTTAGTGGAGGCACACGGGACATTTGCGACAGCCACATGCACAGTTTGTCGCAGAGAATACCAAGGTGAAGAGCTGCGTGTGAGTGTCATATTACACACCTTATAAACTGATCATGTAATAAAGAGAAAGAATGATAAGTTGACATCTTTCTTTCGTACCAAATCACATTTGAAGATTTTTTATATATGTTCGTCTTTCCTAGAGCGATATAATGGAAGGAACAGTTCCTCACTGCTCTCAGTGTAAAGGAGTCATTAAGCCTGACATTGTGTTTTTTGGTGAAGAGCTGCCTCAGCACTTTTTCCTCTACCTCACCGACTTCCCCATGGCAGACTTACTGATTGTAATGGGAACATCTTTAGAGGTGAGAGAAGACTCTGTCATCACGTTATTACCGCTCCTTCCTTCTGACTTTACTTGGAAACTTTTGCTGGAGTTTGTGAATACTTTATGCAGCACGGGATTTTTTCCAAGTGTGAATGTTGTGAGGTTGCAATCTCACTTTTTAAAAAATAACAACACAGGTAAAAAAATAAAATCTGCCGTCTATTAAAGTTTGACCAACTCAGATGTTTGACAGACTGTGACTGCACCAATAAGAGCTGATTTTTATTTAACCATACAAAATACAAAAAATATATATATTTTTAAATAACCGAATATTAATCATTAATATTTAAATCTAATTAATACATTTTTATATTTTAATTTACAGCCATTTAGTCAGGAGGTTTGATTCATTTTAGTTGAGATTTTATTTATTATATAGAATTTGTTTTTATTTTATTTTGCATGATTTACGTTGTATTTACAAAAAGTTTAATTTTAATTTATCTGTTTTATTTAAAGCATTTAATTTTATTTAACTCTTACTGAATTCTGTTTTTTATATTTTGTAATTCTACGTCTGATTGTATGATTATTTTCATGTAAAATATTAGTATATTATTTAGAATATTAATATATAATTTATTTTTGCATTAATTTTAGCTAGTATATTAGTTTTTTTTCCTTTTTTAATAGTCTTCATAAGACACAAGATAATAAGACACTAGTCGTATACTTTTTACAATTATTTTGCAACTTTAATATAATTTCATTTCATTACATTTATTTTCTAAGCAACATGCTGCCATTCTTTTTACCCTAATTTGTATGTATTCATTTGTTTGTTTTTCTGTTTACAGTATATAGCTCTAATTTATTTAACACTTATTATATATCTAAATTTTGTTTATATATACTGTACTATAATATCCTTTATAATATAATCAGGACCTTAATATAAGGTGACATAAACATTAACTTAACACCAAGTGCTACTCATTAAGTAATTCATTACAAATGACAGAACCAATTGGTCTGAACCGGATATTAAGATATTTTTAAGTGCATATAAGAACTTAACATGTCAATTTTAAATACTGTGCTACTGTGTAATAAGAGGAAGTGAATAAAAATTTGTAATCCTTTTTGGCCTGAAGTACATCTGTATTAAACGACAGTCAGGCGCTGTAGTTACTCAGTTTGACCAGCAGATGTCACTGTTTAGCTCTTGCTTTCTGCTGGTTCTCTGCAGGTGGAGCCGTTTGCCAGTTTATCCGGAGCTGTGCGAGGTTCTGTGTCTCGCCTCCTTATAAATCGTGATCTGGTGGGACCCTTTGCCCGGGGCTCTTCACGGCACAATGACGTGGCAGAGCTGGGTGATGTAGTGAGCGGCGTGAGGAAACTGGCAGACGCTTTGGGCTGGATGCCTGAGCTGGAAGCTCTTATGGCTGATGAAGGCCAGAAGGTCAGTGATGCTGAATAATATTGGATATTTAACCGAATTTACATGTGCAGATTTGAAGGATATAAGTGAACAATGGTCGAACACCAGTCTACATGAATCCCAGAAGTACCAAAGAGACACCGG
Source organism: Hemibagrus wyckioides (assembly GCF_019097595.1). Lineage (NCBI taxonomy): Eukaryota > Metazoa > Chordata > Actinopteri > Siluriformes > Bagridae > Hemibagrus > Hemibagrus wyckioides. The sequence goes on from NC_080719.1 coordinate 5,194,967, forward strand.
TGGGCTAGTGAGTCAAACCCCTATTCTTTCATATAGAACTGGAAATAAACACATAGGAAATGTTTAATTATCTATTAAGATTTCTTGATCCCAAGCCAGTTTGTCTTATTGAACAAGTTAACTCAGATCTTCCTGGCACCGTACCCCTTTTATTGAAGCACATGTTCAGATGAAACTTTGATGAATTTAATCAAAAACACGTCATCAGATTTTGGCACAAACCTGTGGAGCCTGTATGTGCTTGAGTGTACACCGTCATTAAAGCAAAAACGGGACGCAACAAATACTTAGATCCTCTGATATTCATGTAAATATCTCAAAGATTCTACTTTTCGTACAAACAGTTGCTAATATGATTTATAATGAAATGGAGTTTTTTTCCATCAGAGTCATTATACTTATTTCATGGCACTTGCAATATTTACATTCTTTATAATACATTATTTAATAAAGAGTTATAATAATCATTAACTATACGGACACCACCAACTAAAATACTGGTGTTGCATAAAAACAATAACAGCTTCTTTAATCAATTGTCTTTTTAATTATTGTTCATTATTCAATCTTTCTAATTAAATGTGATTATAAAAAGTGAGAAAATATGTGCAATAATACAGTATGTTAGAGATAAAATGTAACATACTTGCTGAAATTAACCAGATAAATATAATTTTAAAAAGGAAAAATAGTAGTGTTCATCATTCAATTAATTTATTTTAGCTATAATTAGTTAAACAATGAGAAAAAGAAGACAAATAAGTCAGGGACTTGATTTAATTTATAGAATATATAGTTAATAAATTGAAGTTATATATCTATAAGAATCCAATTTGCATGTAGTGCATCTTGAAAACTCTTATTAAAAAAAGGCTTAGCTTCGCTGCACTCAGGATGGATCTTAGTGACTGTGCAGCTTCTCTGCTTGGTGTTAAAAAGGCAGAAAATGAGTGCGACCTGAGATCAGACATCACAGAGCCTACAGTGTTTTCCATTTCTTCTGCAGGCTTCAAAGATGAGAGAGGAATGACTATCCGGACGTGAGAGACCAGCTTCATTTGTCGCATCCTCTCAGTCATTTTGTGGCTGTGATGTGTTTCGGCTCGACGTCCATGGCACGTTAACAACCTTGATGGAGTCAAACTGTAATGAACATGGCACTAGGAGGCTCGGCTCTCTGCATTAGTCTTGTGACTGTTTTACAGTCTCGGAGTTCATATGTAATTATTAATGATATGAACGATGAGCTGTTTAAATGTGACATTGTTTTCAGGTGACTTAAGATTTTTCTCCCTATTTATTAATATTAATATTAAAATCTTTAAAAGTTGTCACTTTCCTGTTGTCGTTTTGTCTTCTTCCTTCCCAAAGCGGAATTTTGGCCTATATTTAGGATGGACTAAGAAAAGAAGCTGAATATCAGCAAAATCTGCAGCACTGCCCTAAAAACTAAAATAAACCAAAATAGGAGCTCTACTTCTGTCACTCCAAGGAAGAAAATAATGAAGTCGTGCAATGAAGCGAGTGGGGTGTAGTATACACTGTGCATGTATTTGTTACTTCGTTGCATCACATTTTCACCATTTTCATCTGGGTCTACACTATATTGCCAAAGGTTTTGGGACATCTGCCTTTACATCATGAACTTTAATGACATCCCATTCTTAATCCATACTGTTTAATATGGAGTTGGCCCGTCCTTTGCAGCTACAACAACCCTTCTGGGAAGGTTTTCCACAAGGTTTAGGATTGTGTTTATGAGAATTTTTGACCATTCCTCTAGAAGTGCATTTGTCTTTATGGACCTTGCTTTGTGCACTAGTGCGCAGTCATACAAAGTTGGGAGCATGAAATTGTCCAAAATGTCTTGGTATGCTGAAATATTAATAGTTCCTTACACTGGAACTAAGGGGCCGAGCCCAACCCCTGAAAAACAACCCCACACAATAATCCCCTCTCCACCAAACTTTACACTTGGCACAATGCAGTCAGGTGAGTCTCGTTCTCCTGGCAACCGCCAAACCCAGACTTGTCCATCAGATTGCCAGACAGAGAAGCAAGATTGGTCACTCCAGAGAACACGTCTCCTCTGCTCTAGAGTCCAGTGGCGGAGTTCTTTACACCACTGCATCCGATGCTTTGAATTGCACTTGGTGATGTAAGGCTTGGATGCAGCTGCTCAGCCATGAAAACCCATTCCATGACGCTCTCTACACACTGTTCTTGAGCTATTCTTAAGGCCACACAAAGTTTGGAGGTCTGTAGCGATTGACTCTGCAGAAAGTTGGCGACTTCTGCGCACTGTTCGCCTCAGCATGTGCTGACCCTTCTCTGTGATTTTACATAACCTACCACTTCGTTGCTGATGTTCCCAATTGCTTCCACTTTGTTATAATACCACTAACAGTTGACCATGGAATATTTACTAGTGAGGAAATTTCTGGAATGGACGGGTGGCAACCTATCACGGTACAACACTTGAATTCACTGAGCTCCTGAGAGCGACCCATTCTTTCACAAATGTTTGCAGAAGCAGTCTGCATGCCAAGGTGCTTGAATTTATACACCTGTGGCCATGGAAGTGATTGGAACACCTGAATTCAATGATTTGGAGGTGTGTCCCAAAACATTTGGCAATATAGTGTATGTAGGTAAAGTGCAGAAATGGGTTTTGCATGAACTCTACGTTCATTTAATTGTGTTTTCCTGCTGATGAGTAAATATTACTGCATACAGGTTAAACCTTAAAGCAATTAATATCATAATAACGGTTCTTTCTTTGGAATTAGGCCTGTTCTAGTTCATTAATTTGAATGCACCTCATTAAGGTGTCTAATCATTGGGAAAAAAAAAAAAAAGTTCATACAGACTCTTTCAGTTATTTAAGGGTCAATAGAAAAAGATATAGGAAAACAGCTGTTATGAAAAAAGAAGAGAAGGGGATAATATATCAAAATATTAAGGAAGACTGAAAGATTGTAAGTGAAATCTGTCATTTGTGAATAGAAGAAACACAGTAACAGTAACATGACCGACGAGTGGCAGAAGGGACTTGCAAAAAGTCTACGATTTTAGAGGGTTAAAGTTGAACGAATTTATGTCCCATTCAGACAGAATTATATCAGTTTGCTTTGATAATATCTTATTATACGCTGTTTGATCCTTTTTTACTTGAATGACTGTAAAACGGAACTGGCATTAAGGATCTCAAAATAAGAATACAAACTTTAGCATTTAACAGTATATACCAAAAATATCATCAGATGACAAACTTTTACCCACCACTGACTCACGTCTTTGAGCACCCAAGCTAAATCACACTTGAGTGGACCAAACACAGATAAATATCACCACTTCTTCTCTCTGCTGCTTTGAGATAAAGCTCCTTGGGCATCACTTCAGATTTGAGGAAGACAGCTTAAGCTGTCAGGAGTCCTGCCATGACGTGCTGTCACCTTCTTCAATACAGTATCTCCATTCAGAAAAGTATCTTTTGGTTAGATTGTCCTGTAAAAAATAGTTGAAAAAAGGTTTCTTACCTAATCCCCAACGCTGCGAAATTCTCAATGCTGGATGAAAAGGTGTTGATCTTTCCTCTAACAGCAGCTCACACAAACAGTTCTGGCTCCAACTGATAGGTGTATATTAATGTGCTCATTCAAATACATTATCAATTCCATACTACTTACATTTGGCAGATGTGTAATCCAAGGCACATATTTTTAAAATATGTAGTTTAGTAGTCAGGGCATTGAGCAAGGAGTCGGACATTTTAAGGGCTGTCTCTCTCAATCGTAAAACCCCTTGCAGTGTACAGTTTGCTCCCTAAAAAATACACCCACAATACACCGCTATGCTCACTGCTGGAACTGACTTCATATTTTCTGAAGGCTCTCACCTCCAAAAAAAATTCCTGCCTTCCTCTATGAATGTAAGTAGCCTGTTAAAGCTCTCACATTAGCAATTTCTAACTTCCAAATACACAATTGGAAGTGACTTTCCAAAGATGGATTTCAATGCATGTCAGAAAGATCCCAGTCAGCAGTGTCCCAGTGTGTCATGAGCCAGAATCCTGACCAGTGTGCCAACTTGTGTATATGATTAAGCTGATTGAGAGACATCTATTTCTTAACAGTTGGGAGGAGTCTCTAGTTTCAGTGATTTGTAACATTCAGAGGTAAAGCTTTTTGGGGTAAAATATTTCTGGCACTGGAGACTTCAGGAGAGAAGAGGAGAAGAGTTTAGAGTTGTGCACCAAAATATATATATATATATATATATATATATATATATATATATATATATATATATATATATAGAGTCTTATTAAATTCAAGAAAGCAGAGGCTGGTGAAGAAAACAAATGACAGTTACTGTCAATTGTAACTGATATACTGTAAGTGATAACAGGGACTAACTTGTGGGTCTAATGGATGTTCCACAAATTAAATGTCACTAGAAATGGCATAAAGGTTACATTATACTACATGCCATTCCTACATTAATATACAATGTCATTGTTGGCAAAATGCTGTGTTATAAGAGAAATGGTAGCAGGTTATAGTGTCAGCATTTACTCCTCTTTGCAGCAGACTACACCACACCGACTTGTCTGGGTTTTATTTCTTACTTTGAAGTCTATAGAAGAGAGTGAGAGAGGTCCTATTGTTATTCTGATACCTTACCATCCACTCTCACGGACTACCAAAGATAAAAAGTCTCTAAACTGTCACTGGCTAACATAGATACAAAGTCTTTAAGTTGCCACTGAACACTAATGATACCAAGTCTCTAAATTTCCACTGACTGCCATTGATACAAAGTCTCTAGATCAGGGTTGTCCAATCTTATTCACAAAGGGTCGGTGTGGGTGCAGCTTCTCATACCATTCGAGCAAAAGCCAGAAGTTTAACCAGATCTTGGATTTCTGTAGACTAAGGTGTGGCTTCTGCTTGAATGGTATGAAAACCCACACACACCTCTGCTCTAAATTGTTACTGACTACCTAAGACAATAATTCTCTTAATTTTTATTGACTACCATAGACACAAAGTCTCGAAACTGACTACCGTAGACACAAAGTCTTTAAATTTTCACTGTTTAACATAGACACAAAGTCTCTAGAATGTTCACTGAGTACTCAATACACAAAGTTTCTAAATTTTCTCTGACAACCATAAACACAAACCCTCTAGATGTCATTAATTACCATAGACACAAAGTCTCTAAATTTTCATTAAATAACACAGACTCAAAGTCTCTAAATTGTCACTGTGTAACATAGACACAAATTCTCTACATTTTCATTGACACAAAGTCTCTAAATTAATTAACAGACACAAAGTCTTAAAATTGTCACTGACTATTAAAGACACAAATTCTCTAAATTTTCGTTGAGTAACAGACACTAAATCTCAAAATTTTCACTGACTACCATCAATACAAATTCTCCAGACTGTCACTGACTACTATACTAAGGCATTCTCTAAATCATTATTGACTATCAATAATTTTCATTGAGTAACATTGACACAGTCTCTAAATTGACTACCACAGTCATAAAAGTCATATTTTCTCTGACTCTCACAGACACAAAGTCTGTTGACTACCACTGTCACAAAGTCACTGAGTAACATAGAAACAAAGTCTCTAAATTGACTAGCACTGACACAAAGTCTGTAGATTGTCACTAAGTAACAGACACAAAGTCTCTAGATTGTCACTGAATACTAAATACTATAAGTCTCTAAATCTTTATTGACTACCACAGACACGTCTTAAGATTGTCACTGACTACCACAGACAAAGCCTCTAGACTGTCACTGACTACCATAGACACAAAGTCTCTAACTTTTCATTGAGTAACATTGACATAAAGTCTCTTAATTGACTACCACAAAGTCTATAAATTGTCACTGACTACTAAACAATTTCTATATTTGTACTGACAAACATAGAGACACAAAGTCTTTAAATTGACCACTAAATTGTACCACTGACACAAAGTATGTAGATTGTCACTAATTAACATAGACCCAAAGTCTGTGGATTGTCAAATAGACAAATATAAACCTTATACTTATAAACCATTGACATCATACCTTGACAAGTTGTTATAAAGATTTTGCACTTCACAAGCCAACACTCTAATTTTATCTGAAGCACTTTAGATGGAGCAGCTGAGCTTTGGGAAGTGAGAAATCTGTGTTTATCTATTCACAGATAACTGACTCTCAGATATGTCAGGTTTTAATGAGCTACAAAAGCATGACCTGCTTCCTTCACACTTCAGTGAGAAGCTCGAAAACTTCGTGTCATTACACATGGGTGGGTGGGTAAGTAAAAAACAATGGAGAAAAAAGAGTACGCAGTACGTAATGCAACCTTTGTACAGAGTCATTCACCTCAGTCTTCTCTATGTACCAAGATATTAGCTGTGAAAGTATGAAAACATGCATAGAAGCACTATTTGTGTTAATCTAGCTGTTATAGTGTGACAAATAGTGGTAGAAGGAATCACAAAGATAGCCCAAGTGCAGCTGGCAAGCTGGATCTAAGACTAAAAATAGTTACACACATCCAGTAACTGATGATCATTATGAAGTCCAGTCATCTTAATGTACATGCCTAAACCCTTTAAAACCACCCTTTAAAATACATTAACTGCATTCCAGGAAGGCAATATTCTGCTAATGCTTTACTTCAGTTTAGAAATAACTCAGTTTCTGGTTCTGTTGTTTACAAGATTAAACAATGAAATATGTTTCATTTAAGGAAAAACCTCATGAAGCGCCAACTTGCTAATTTACACATAAAGAATTTGCTAGTTGTAGTTCTTACACTAAGCTCCAAATATTTGTTTTTGGGTATTTTGGAAAAGATTTTTCTTTATATTCCTATAGACCCACGGCGGTAGCTTATTAAAGTGTTGCTTTTGATGCCACGTTGGATGCTAAGTTAATGCAACAAAAGTGACACTAACATGCTCACCTACTGGATATATTGTCATAAACGTTAGATTGTTATAATTTCTTTTCCTTAAGTAACCCTAAAGTGTTAACTAGGATTTAGCGTGTCGATTAGCTTGTCTAACAAGCTCGTATCCTGGTTTTCACTCCTGTGAAGTGAGTAAGTAACACATGCTAAGCTAACACCTGAGAATGTCTTTGTTGGGAATCTGAGTAAATATCAGGGATTAATCAATAGCTTTATGCAGCACTCATTGAAGGTATAATAGTGTAAAATTGTAGTAAATAGTTGAGGGTTATATACAAATGTCTCCTGGGATATGTATCGTGCTCCTTACTTCACAAAGAAAGCGTGAAACGAGGATTAAGGTCACACTTTCTCCAACCAGGCAGTTCAGCAAACTGACACTGCTTCACTTGATCAGACATTTGATCTATTATTCAACATGAAATGAAAAAGTTTGGCTTCTGCAAAGGTGCCGAGTCTCAGAATACGGTATGCCATTTAATACATTCCACAGGGGACGTGACAGACTTTAAGAGAAGTTAATTAGACAGTTTCTCATGTTTTAGTGCATGTTAAGCCTTGTCCTGGACTGCACGTAGCCAATTTCAAACTTCATTACAGAGTTGTAACCAGTCAGAACTGTCTAAATATCTTTTCACACCTTTTCACCTTTAACTTTTTCACTTCTCAATACGAAGAGCTAAAATTGTTAGTCTTGGATTCAGTCATGTAACTGCTTCTTTCTTTCTTTCTTTCTTTCTTTCTTTAGTTTCTATACATAAATATTTAAAATATGTGTGTGATAAATTATACCACAGCGCTGCTGAGTTCTCAAATCCGCTCCAAAGGGGGTTCATTTAATATAAAAGCAGCTCTGACTGGAGTTTAAATCTCAGCTTTATATATATTAATGCACTCGTTATAATATGTTAACTGTAACGCCTCGTCAGGCGGAGGAGTGTTAGAGTCCATGTGCAGATTTCATAAAGGAAATCGTGCAGAAATCGTGGTCAAGATAACGAAAGCAAAGGGTCAAATACCAGAAAGCTGTCACTCAGAAAACTAATCCAAAACACAAATCCGAAACTCGAGGTCAAGAGATAAACTGGCAAGGTCATACACGAGGTAACTAGACAATAACAGAATAAAGGCTTGGCAAGTGACACAAACAGAAACAATCCTTCGCAATGAGGCTGAGGTGGCGCGCTGCTTAAATAAGCCTCAGTACCGGAAGTGGCCAGAGATAGTTAATATTCGGGCGAGGGCTCCCTCTGGTGTTCTGGCCCAGACTGTTGTGTGACAGAACCCCCCCGTCTAGGGTTCGTCGTCGTGGGCGCCCCCTCGGGCGAGGGGCCGGTCTGTGGGGAAAGTTCAGGTGAAATTCTTCGATGAGTGCAGGGTCCAGGATGTCCTGCCTATTGACCCAGCAGCGCTCCTCTGGACCGTACCCCTCCCAGTCCACCAAGTATTGGAGGCGGCCACCCTGTCGACGCAAGTTGAGAATGGTGCGAACGCGATAAGCGAGGGAGCCGTCGATGTCCAGGGGAGGAGGTGGTTCATGGGTTTCGGAGCGCGTGGTTTGAGGTTCATGATAGGGCTTGAGCAGAGATACATGGAACGTGGGCGAGATACGATAAGAGGCAGGCAGTTCCAGGCGATAAGAGACAGGATTAACCTGACGAACGATCTTGAACGGGCCGATGAATTTGGGGCTGAGTTTGCGACAGGGTAGTTTGAGTTTCAAATTACGCGTGGATAGCCAAACTCTCTGACCCACCTGGTAGGCTGGGTGAGGCCGACGTCGGCGATTGGCCTGAATTGCCTGTCTTCGTACTGCCCTTTGAAGTCGGACATGGGCTCGCTCCCAAGTCTCTTGGCTACGTCTAGCCCAGTCGTCCACTGCGGGGACATCGGAGGGTTCTTCAGACCATGGGAATAAAGGTGGTTGATAGCCTAGTACACATTGGAATGGCGTCAGCCCCGTAGAGGAATGGGTTAAGGAGTTCTGGGCATATTCGGCCCACGGGAGGAACTCACTCCATCTATGTTGCTCCTTGCTGCAGTATACTCGCAGGAACCTCCCCAGCTCTTGCAGGCGTTCGGCTTGTCCGTTGGACTGGGGATGATATCCCGAGCTCAGACTGACGTTGATCCCCAATTGCTTACAGAACTCCTGCCATACTCTAGAGGTAAACTGTGGCCCTCGGTCTGATACTATGTCCTCAGGGATGCCAAAATTTCGGAACACGTTATGAAAAATAGCTACGGCGGTTTCCATAGACGTGGGTAGGCCTTTCATAGGGATGAGTTTACACCCCTTGGAGAACCGGTCTATGACGACCATGATCGTGGTGAAGCTCTGCGACTCGGGGAGGTCTGTGAGAAAGTCTATAGAGAGGTGTGACCAGGGGCGTCGTGGGATGGGTAGCGGTTCCAGCAGGCCCTCAGGCAAATGGCGGTCGGTTCGAGATTGGGCGCACACGGGACAGGAACATACAAACCCCTCCACATCCTGATTTAGAGAGGGCCACCAAAAGGTCCGGCGCAGTAGCTGAGTAGTGCGGTGCATACCTGGGTGGCCGGTGCTGGGGCTCTCGTGGGTCCACTTAATCAGTCTGTGTCGTGGGCACAAACCGCTTGGAGGGTGGACAGTTTGGGGGGGGTGCCTCGGAGGTGCAGGCCCGTTCGATCTCACCCATGAAATCCCAACGTATAGGAGCAACCAGCACAGATGGCAGAAGGATGGTGTCCGGGTGAACGGAGGGTTTGCAGACTTCATGAATTCTAGAGAGCGCATCTGCTCTTCCGTTTTTGGACCCAGGACGATAGGTGACCGTGAATTTGAATCGCGAGAAAAACAGTGCCCACCTGGCTTGGCGTGAGTTCAGACGCTTGGCTTCCCGTAGATAGGCTAGGTTATGGTGATCTGTAAGAATGAGGAACGGGTGAACTGCCCCCTCCAGCCAATGTCTCCACTCCTCCAGAGCAGCCTTCATGGCTAGTAGTTCCTTGTTACCCACGTCATAGTTCATTTCCGTTGGGGTTAGCTTACGAGAGAAGAAGGCGCATGAGTGTAATTTGCCTGACTCTGGCTGGCGTTGAGAGAGCACCGCCCCGAGGCCGCTGTTGGAGGCATCAACCTCTACTGTGAACGGTAAGTCTGGTCGGGGGTGCTGGAGTATGGGGGCAGACAAGAAGCTTTGCTTGAGCTTACTGAAGGCATTGCTGGCTTGGTCAGTCCATCTGAGTTTACGTGGCTTCCCCTTTAGTAACGAGGTCAAGGGACTGGCTATGGTGCTATAGTTCCGAATGAATCGGCGATAAAAGTTAGCAAACCCCAGAAATCGCTGTAAGCCCTTAATGTTGGTGGGCTCCGGCCAGGATGTGATCGCTGATACTTTGGACTGATCCATTTCTATTCCTTTTTGAGATATCACATAGCCCAGGAACGTTATGGAGGGACGGTGGAACTCACACTTTTCCAATTTTACGAAGAGGTTGTGGGCTACTAAACGGTGAAGTACGTCACGAACGTGGGAAACATGTTGCTCATAGTTGGATGAGTAAATCAGTATGTCATCTATGTACGCTATAACGTGACTGTGGAGCATGCCTCTGAACACTTCATTTATCATAGATTGGAAAACCGCTGGGGCGTTGGTGAGTCCATATGGTATGACTAAGTACTCGTGGTGTCCATTCATGGTGTGAAAGGCTGTCTTCCATTCATCTCCTTCTCGTATCCGAATCAGATTGTAAGCACTGCGCAGATCGAGCTTAGTGAATATTTTAGCTCCTTGTAGCTGTTCAAGGGTGGCCGGGACTAAAGGGAGTGGATAGGGGTACGGCACAGTGATGGCATTCAGACCGCGATAATCAATGCATGGCCGGAGCCCTCCATCCTTTTTTTCCACAAAGAAGAAACCCACAGCTGCCGGCGATGTAGAGGGTCGGATATATCCGGCAGTGAGGGCCTCTTCGATGTAGTCCTCCATGGCCTTTTTCTCAGGGATGGAAAGAGGGTAAACTCGACTCTTGGGTGGTGTGGTGTTAGGCAGGAGTTCTATGGTACAATCCCATGGTCTGTGTGGTGGGAGCCTGGTCGCGTTCTCTTTACTAAAAACCTCCTGCAGGTCGGAATATTCCTGAGGGAGTGATATTAGATTGGTTGAATCTGGGCTTTCTATGGACATAGCGAGGCATGGACGAGGAGTGTTAGCCTGAAAGCAGTTTTTTATGCAGGAAGGAGCCCACCTGCGGATGTCACCGTTCTTCCAGGAGATATCGGGGTCATGAAGCTGTAGCCAGGGGAAGCCCAATACTACAGGGTTAGATGGGGAAGAGATGACAAAGAATGATAGTTGCTCACGATGGAATAACCCGAGTTGGAAGTCTATGGGTGGTGTGTGATGAGAAATGAGGCCCCCTCCGATGGGTTGGTCATTAATGGCGGTCACATGGAGTGGGGGCACGCGTGGGACTGTGGGGATGTGAAGGTCGTGCACCAGATTAGCGTCAATGAGGTTAACCGCCGAGCCCGAGTCAATCAGCGCTGTGACACAGAACTTAGAATTAGCAAAGAGCAAGAAAGCAGAAGAGAAACCTTGGATAAATGCTCAGTAGTCTCTACCTGGGTTGTAGCTGGCTTCTCAGGACAATGAAGCACACGGTGGCCCGGTTTGCCGCAGTAAAAGCATAGCTGGAGCTTAGTGCGCCGCTCGTGCTCAGCCTCTGTAACTCGAGCCCTCCCTAGTTGCATCGGTTCGGTTAGATTCTCTGTGTGTTGCTGGATATCCATCATGCGGCATGGCATAGCATGTGAACTGGTGGCTGCAGGTCGGTGTTGACGGCGCAGGTTGTCTAGACGAATGGCAGAGGAGATGTATTGGGATAGCGTCATGCTGGTGTCGCGGCAGGCCATTTCCGCTTGTAATTCTGGGTTGAGTCCCTCGCGGAACACCGCCATGAGAGCTGTCGCATTCCATCCAGACTGAGCGGCCAACGTGCGGAATTTAATGGCATAATCCGCGGCCGCGTCCCTCCCTTGGCGCAACTCCAGCAACTGTACAGACACATCCTTGCCTCCCGCTGGGTATTCAAACACTTCCCTGATTAAGTTCGCGAAATAATCCGCGGACGCTTTGACTTGGGGGTCTGAGTCCCAAACCGCTGCAGCCCAATCTAGCGCTCTTCCGGTTAGCAGAGATAATATGAATGCGCACCTGGTTCTCTCGTCGCTGTATGCCTCTGGCTGATGAGCGAAATAGTTATCACATTGACGAAGGAAACCCCTGCAGCGATCGGCAGATCCATCGAACTTTTCGGGTAAGGCAAAACGAGGAAGTTCGTTGTGTACGTGGAATGCCGACGCCGTGACGGCTGTTTGTTCTCGCGGCTGTTGCTGAAGTTGTAGATTAGCAGCTTTCAGCGAGTCAACCTCTTCCTGATAAGCACGAAGGAGGGCTCGTTGTCGCCATAACGCCGCTCGCATATCCGCTGGACTCATTTCAGGCGAAGCATTCTGTAACGCCTCGTCAGGCGGAGGAGTGTTAGAGTCCATGTGCAGATTTCGTAAAGGACGGTGGGCAGAAATCGTGGTCAAGATAACGAAAGCAAAGGGTCAAATACCAGAAAGCTGTCACTCAGAAAACTAATCCAAAACACAAATCCGAAACTCGAGGTCAAGAGATAAACTGGCAAGGTCATACATGAGGTAACTAGACAATAACAGAATAAAGGCTTGGCAAGTGACACAAACGGAAACAATGCTTCGCAATGAGGCTGAGGTGGCGCGCTGCTTAAATAAGCCTCAGTACTGGAAGTGGCCAGAGATAGTTAATATTCGGGCGAGGGCTCCCTCTGGTGTTCTGGCCCAGACTGTTGTGTGACATTAACCTCCACATGGACTTGTATAGCACATAATATAAGACTAATATAACACAGAAACATAACAGGAAATTGTATAATCAGTCATAAGCTTACTATAAAAAGACATTTATGTAACATTCCATATGGAAGGAGTCTCCAGTGTCAGCGCTTTGTACAAGTCAGTAAGTTTTAGCACCCCTGGAAGGTCTTCAGAACGGAGGGCTTCTCACTAACATGACCAGTTGCATGTTATCTTCAAGAGAGAGAAAAAACAGAGGCTGTGAGGAAACTGATTGTTTACAGCTGATATAAGTGACTAATTTTATGAATGTTCCCCAACATTACATTTAATGTAAAGTAATTACTCTGCTTGCTTTAGCAGCATGACTTCAAGTATTTTATTCCTCATATATTCCTAATATCTCTTCAAGGTTATGGAATAAAAGTAATGCAATGCCTATTTAATTAAAATCAACTAGACAAGCACAGCACAGATCAAATAAAACAAATCTCAGTCATCAGATGAGTATACATCATATGTATCTTTACTTAAAATGATCTCCACAGGAAATGTGGACCTGGCAAATATTAGGCACATTTAATTCAATGGCCAAATATACATTTTGTTTTCGAAGGCATATAAAGTATTGGCAAAAGTCCGAGATACTGTAGAAAAAAAGGAACGCAGAAAATGGAAATAGCTACACTAAGTGGCTGAGATGCTTAATACAACGGCTCTGTTCTTACCGTCTTTATCGATTTTATCAGATAAACCTTGCGTATATATTCGAATAGTTGTCAGCTCCCTTTTTTACCCCTGCTGCATCAGTGAGGAACCACCACAAGACCATCACCACTGCAGCACTGAGATAATATTTATAGGCAGAGTAAAGGGCAGCTGACTAATTCTGCATACCATCAGATATACTATAATGGGTTATTATTAGTAGGTGGACCTGATAAAATGGCAGGTGTGTATAGTTTCATAGTCGTTTGTACATAATAACCGGCACCGCTTTATAAACGTGCATACAAATGTGCTTTTTTTTTATGCCCGTTCTTTACAATAGTTCATGGCATCATTATCGTTTCATCCATTCTGCTAGCCGAGTAACAGCAGGTGCTGTGTAGAAACTTGTGGAAAAACCTGCGGAACTCAGTGTTGAAGACGGTATAGATGATGGGGTTCAGCGCACTGTTCACGTAACCCAGCCATGTCACTGTGCTCATTAGGTAGTGTGAGATTTCGCATGTCTCGCACAGGGCCCGTGTGGTATGGACCACGAAGAATGGAGTCCAACAGAAAAGGAAGGCACCTGGAGAGAAAGAGAATTAAAATGAAACTTTCAATATGGCAGGATGTGATTCATTATGCTTGTGAAACTTTCAATTGTGATGATATTTCTTGTCTTGATATTTCAGCCCAGTTGAACACACAGTATTCAATTTATTCTTCTTCGTAGCACACATAGTGAGAATCTAATACCTAATCTAAAAAATCTAAAATCTAATAAATAATTGTGCACGGCCATTTAAAGTTTTTTTTTCCCAAATGAAGGACACGTGATCCTAAACTCAAGGTGCAAAATCTATTTTTAAGGATAGTTTTATGAACAATACATGATTAAAGAGAAGTTTATTTATAGCAGACGAATGCTTGGTCAGCTTATTCCTCAAACCATGAATACGTTTTCTTTACGGGAGAGCGTGTCGATTTAACGAAAATATTATACTGTAACTATTCAAAATCCTGCTGCATGATAACAGGAAGCCCACATAAGTCATGTCTTTGAGTCCATATATGGAAATGTCAACATAAAGTAAAATAGCTTACATCATGATTATCATAACACTGATTCAGCCAGTTGTACTTCCATCAACTTTTTCCCCTCGCAAGTACTGATGTACTGTAACTTTTAGACTTAATCCCTAAACTCTGAACACACAGTGTTTATTTGTGTTCGGCTGAAATTATGGAAAGGCTCTGGGTGTTTGTTTAGTCAGGCATCAGGAAAGAGATACATATTACGTCATTTTTAAATCCTGAAGCAAAACGTGAAAAGGCAGCATGCTCTGACCGCAGCATGCACCCCTTCCCTTCTTATAAAGGATGAGGAGTCTGAGTCTTAGAATTAGCCCGCATTACAGCACAGTTTGCACCGAAAGCTTTGGATAATTCAGTAATGCCACCGGCGACACACATTTTTATTCTGCTTTATGCAACTGCGGCACATGAGCCTATTGTGAAAATGACCTTAGTGTCCAAATTCAAATAATGTCATGAAAAGCATGGTCCTTGTGTATAAATTGGATTTATGAATGAGTTTTATGTATGTCATGCTAAATTATTCAAAAAATGATGATGGGATTTCTATAAATATCCATGGGGTTGAACTCTGATGCAGCAAATGTGATGTAATATGACGTAATTTAAGCGCTCTCTAGGGTTCGGACACGAATTATTAGCATTCGATTGGTTTCATCTTTTACATACGAGCTGGAAATGAATTTGTTGATTAAACTGGATGGATGCCCATTTTGATGTAATGCATGCTGTATATATCTGGTTTCATGTATTATGAGAAAGAATTGCCTCAGGCCTTTTGGGGGAGAAATTCAAATAATTTATGTTAAATTAAAGATTGAAATGCTATCTGTCTTGTTTGAATTCATATCAGTTACTGTAAAAGGTAAGATCATGTTTCTAAATATTTTTTATGGAGAAGTATCTTATATATCCTGCCTCCAGTGACATGACTTTTTTTTTAGGCATACTGAAAGTAGAGTAACATTGACTCCTTATTGCATAAAACTACAACGCATCCACTAACTACACTACCAGTCAAAAGTTTGGACACACCTTTTAATTCAATGTTTTTTGTTTAGGGATTTATTTTCTACATTCTAGAACAATACTGGAGATTTCAAAACTATGAAATAACACACTTGGACTTAAGTAATCCATATGTAATGACAACAAAAAACAGTCAGTTGTTATTTTAAGACACGAAGGTCAGGTGTTCTGGAATAGTTCTTGCAAGAACAGTATTGTCAAGTGCATTTGCAAAACCCATCAAGCACCATGATGAAACTGGCTCACATGAAGACCATCCCAGTAAAGCAAGACCAAAACTTACCTCTGCTGCAGAGGAGAAGTTCATTTAGAGTTAGCAGCCTCAGAAATCACCAATTAACAGCACCTCAGATTAGAGCCGTTATGAAGGCTTTACAGAGCATCAGTAGCAGACATATCTCAATATGTCTCAATCAGCATTGTTTTACAATGTAGAAAGAAATAAACATCAGGAAAGACCATGGGATTAGAAGATGTGTCCAAACTTTTGACTGGTAGTGTATATTGTGTAAAACAGACTGCAGGGCTTGTGTAGAGGGAAACCTCAATAACCTCAGGCCCCGGTATTAATTTCTCATTATAAGAAACTTCATCAATGTAACGTATGCGGAAAAACGAAACGTTAGATATAATCAGTTAATTTACTTGCTGAAAATTAAAATGCCATTTAATGGCTCCAGGTTGAAAAAAAGCTAAATACACCATGAAGATGTGATATACCTAAAATGGATTTAGGTAGAAAATGGTGAGGTGTGTGAATGCAGAACACGGTATCTGACAGCTTTGGGGGTTTTTTGGTCTGTGTTTCATTTAAAGGTGTCACCTTCCTCATAGGTGTGATTACAATTATTTTTCATTCTGAAACATGAGATAATTGGAACTGTGTGAAGACACGGGTGAGGAGATGGGTTTAATATACATACGATTTCAGGAGGACACTGGAGTGTATCTGTTATTTTTTAATCTGCTAAAGTATGAAAACAGGTTTGTCTTCATTAAGTGTATTTTTTTTTTATTCTGTTTAATGTGAGCTCCTCTTAAGACACAACTAAACTTTTCCAAGATTAGAGTTAGGGATAAATGAATATTTGAGTATATGTTTTTTACTGAAATGATACCAAAGTGAGTAACCTACTTAAACCAACTGGGGCATCATGGAACCTGTTATTTAACTCTGTTTATGCTGGTTGCTCTTGCATTCAGGTTATACTAATGTGAGTCTGGTGAGAGTGAGTGACGGCTGGTTAGGGATGATGGGAATATTTACCAAATTTTACATTTGGATATGGATTTACCAAAGTAAGAATTTATAGTTTGCTGGCAGTTTAGTCCGTTCAGCTTAATTTTTGAGTTCGTTGTGCATTTCATAAGCATGAGAAAATATGTGCACTTTCTAGTATGCCAGAATGTTTTTTTAAGCATGTATCCATAAATATTTTTTTTTGGGGGGGGATGTAAAAGACTAATATGCCTGTACACAAAATCTGCTCAAAGAAGTATTCATAAAAAATTTAATCTGTCTTGCCGACATGAGTCACAGAATGACTCAAATTATTTATGCAGAGAGTTTCCGGGTTTCCAGCCCATCACAGTATCTGCTTATAGCTTCATGGCTTCATTTTCAGAGAACATTACACACAGACAAAAGTTCCACAGACAAAATTGCGCATTCCCTCTGGTAGTCTATCAAGATATTTTTAGTTTATCAAGAAATGATTGTCAGCTGCCATCTTTATTAAGCAGAGTTTCTGTTTGAAAAATCTTACTGCATGTCACATTACAAAAAAAACAACAAAAAACAAACAACAACAACTGCAATAGTATCTTTCTGCATATTGTAGACCACAGCCATCATGCCTTTGTAAATGTAACCAAAGGTAAATGTGCCATTAAATCCATATATGGCAAAGTAGATGCAGCTGTGTCCATATATAGATAACTTCAGGTTGAATGCTGTTATTCTGTAACCAGCTAGCTAACAGGAGCTTTTCTGACAGGATTTACAATTATATTCATTTAATTATTCGTTTATAATTGTTTATAACCTTCACTACTAAGCTTGTCAGCTAGGTAACATGAGCTAATTGCTACCTGTCAGTAAGTTTGTCATATTTATAAACCTTCAATCACCACTGCTAATACAGCTAGTTAGCTAACCGGAGTTAAATGATAACCTGACACTTTTTTAGAGGATTTTTAACTTAATAAATGTTCAGAATTTCACTGCTACTCAGAGTCAACCAGGTAAAATATAAAATGTTTATCATCGTCAAAAGAAGGATGCCAGGTAACATGCACCAACTTAACTTATCTGAACTAACTGCTAACCGGATTTTTTTACTCATAATAAATGTTTTAGAAATAAATTTTCAATGTTAAGCAATAGCCACCAAGCTAAAATGAGCTGCTAACCAATTAGCAAAATTGAGCCAACACCATTTGTGCAAGACCATTTACACAGATGTGTATAATATTTACAGCTAGCACTGCCTAACATGAACTAACTGGTAATCTGACAGGATTTTTGAAAGGACTGTTTAACTCATAATGTTTGCTACTAAAAACCATCCAGCTAACAAAAAAAGGTAATCACACTGGATTTTAGGTCATGTTTATAAATATTGGAACTAACACAGCCAGCTAGCTAACATATGCTAACCTGGTAGTATTTCTAAAAGGATTTTTACGCCATACTTATTAATGAATATAATGTTAATAATTATTACTGTGTTTTAATTACTATGTATGTCAGCAAGATGTTTAGGGCAAGCTAACATGACAGAATATTTCTAAATACCAAACATTTTTGGGAAAAGTACAATCATAAAACTATGGCTACCTAGGAAGGATTTTCAGTCGAATCCACCAAGGACTGCAGGCTTTCATTTTATCTGAGCAGGAGGCACACCTGAGTCCACTTGTTTAATCAGCTCATCTTAGTCTCCAATAAAGTGTCAAATGTGCCTTCTATTTGACTGGAATGAAAGTCTATAGCTACACCGACCCTTTGTGGATAAGATTGAAGACCCCTAGTTTATTGGTAAGTCCCTGAATCCATATATGGGCTCTATGACACATCTGTATTTCTGAAAGACATGCCTACAAGTCATCCAATGTAGAACCAGATATTGTTCTGAACTTATGTGGTGGCATCTGCATTACCCTTATTTATTTCAAGTTATCCTCGATTATCCTTAAACACTTACCCACAACGACAGGTAGGACCTTCATGGCTTTCCGCTCTCTGCCATTGATCTTGGCCCTCTTCTTTCTTTGGGCTGTGTTTTGAATCTCAGCATAGGCAACAGTCTGAATGGCGCTGTTACTGTACTCCGGTGGTAAGGGGCAGCTTGGCTGCATGTCGTCATCAAGCTCATCCACGTTGCACTGAGCCAGGTCTTGCTGGATGACACGAGGCAACGCAGGCATAGGGGTTGGCAAGGCTGCCAGTGGTGGAAGAGCGGCAGCAGCGGCAGCATGCTGAAGCTTACGGCAGGCCTGGATGCTCTTCTTCAGCTTGGCCTTACGGGTCTCCTCCCAGCGACGGAGGCCATGGAACATCCCGCAGTACAGCAGGAGCATAATGGGGCAGGGGATAAAAAAAGAGCAGACGGAAGAGTACACTACATAGTTGTCATCCTCCAGCTTGCACACTGTTGGGTCACGATTTGGGACATTGTTTATGCCAAAAATGATGGGGGAGGCCACAGCTAGGGCAAGAAGCCAGGTGCCTGAAAGTAGAACGATTTGCCGATGGTCCACATGCCTTCGGTTATAGTTCAGTGGCACGGACACTGCGATGAACCTGTCAAGGATGCACAGAAGTAAAACATAAACATTCAGTATACACATATAGAGCACTGTTCTGGGTCATGATGACAAATTCCAACTTACAATTCAACTTATAAACAGTGCTGTTTATTTTTATAGACATTTTGCAGAATTTTTCCACAAAACTCTATGGCCACTTAAGCTATTCATAAACACTAAGAAAATATGTTCCTGAACCTGTTATATAAATAATAATATAAATAAAGTGAAAATGCAAACCTGTCAACGCTGATTGCACACAGGTTGAATATAGAGGCTGTGCAAAGCATCACATCCATAGCCATCAATCCATCACAGACGACCATGTTCAAGGACCAGACACCACCCTGAAACTAAACAGAATATATTCTGATCTAAAACTGTTCCCTTTCCCACAACCATTTGCCATAAGCACACATCAATCAGCTAAAAATTATAGAAAATTTCTTTACAACTTTAAAGTTTAACAAATAGTGACTAGCCCATTAAAGCGATCTTGTTTTGTTTCAACAAGCACCACATGATGCAGAGAATAAACACATACTGCATACTCTGTACAGTCATTTGAAAAATCTGTTTTTCTTGTCACCTTATATTTACTAAGCCATGTTATTAAATTGCTAATCAGACCAAATAGGGGGAATAAAATAAAATTTATAAAAATTTGCTGTCCTCCAAGGTCCGAAGAGCTGCGTTCAGCTGAGTGCATGTGAATAGATACAATATAGGATTGCAGAAACAGCTGGGATCCTAGAACATGTTGTCATTTAGAATAGAATAGATGTTTATTGTCATTGTACCATGTTGCATGTACAACGAAATTTAAAAAGTGTCAAGCAGTCAAAAAGTGCAGCAGTTATACATACATTTAAACCTTCAACAATTAAAAAAAGTACTAATTTGTATATAAAAATAAATAAATAAGTAAATAAATAAATAAATAAATAAATAGGTATGGAAATGGTATACTAAAATATACTAAAATAAGTTAAGACAGCCCTTCCCACACACAATCACATTCATCATCTATCTATTGCACATCCCATGTAAACAGTGTTTTTTGATTATTGAGTGCAGTTATGGCTGTTGGATAAAAACTGTTTTTTAGTCTGTTTGTCCTGGCTCTGATTGTTCTGTATCACCGTCCTGATGGTAAAACAGATCATGTCCAGGGTGTGATGTATCTTTAAGAATGCTTTGGGCTTTCTTAATACAGTGTGAACTATGTTGTTCTTCCAGTGTTGGGAGAGGGCCATGTTTATGACCCTCTGGAGCGCTTTCCTCTGAGCCACTGTGCAGCTGGTGAACCATACACCAATGCAGTAGGTTATCTATGGCAGAATCTATGGAGCACCGGTAGAAGGACACCAGTAGTCTCTGAGTGACGTTGTTCTTTCTCAGTGCCCTAAGGAAGTAGAGTCTCTGCTGGGTCTTTTTCAGCAGCTCAGAGGTGTTCGTGCTCCAAGTCAGGCCCTCCTCTATCTGGACTCCTAGGAACCGGAAGTCAGCTACCCTCTCTACACAGTCCCCACTGATGGAAAGTGGAGTAATGTCGGTTTTCTTCCTCCTGCAGTTAAAGATCAGCTCCTTGGTCTTTGTGGTGTTGAGGAGCAGGTTGTTCTCCGTACACCACCATGAGAGCCGCTCCACATACCCCATCCCACCCCCGGATATGAGTCCCACCACCGTTGTGTCGTCTGCAACTTCACAATGGTGTTGCTACGGTGAGCGGGGGTGCAGTCGTGGGTGTAAAGAGTGTAGAGCAGGGGGCTCAGAACACAGCCCCCTGAATACATACTATATTCTATACATCAGCTGTTTCTATGTTTAGACTGGGCTTCCACTGCAGGCTTCAGTTAAATTATACACTATAGATACATTTATATTTATGATCCCGAACACATAAGCGTGGTTTAGGGAAAGTATTTGATCACTTCAGCCTGCACTTTCCCATAGGTTTCCATTATCCTACATATTCGCTATGTTAGTGTCGTAACTCCATTCGGATGTTGTATATCATCTGAAAGTCTGTACATTTTATTTGAACCACTCGTTTAAAACTCAAAACCTTTATTAAGTCCTGCTGTGTTTATTTTTCTCACTCTAAGACCTCAGCTATATAAAACTTGCAGGTATCGGCGCCACTCTAGGGATTTGTCTGTGTACAAACACCAAGTGGGTGAAGGTTAATCTCTTCATTCATGGCCCATTTAAGGGATTTTCTCGGTTTTTGTCTGAATCCTTGTAATACATAAAGGTGTGTGGAATGACTGGAAGGAGCCTCAACGTCCGGTTGACTTTCATCTTGTCTGTTAAGGCATTACTAAACTGCTGTCTTATGCAACAGGGCAGACAGATTAAACCTGTGCTAGTGACCCAAGGGTAATGGGATCAGATAAGTGGATTAAATTATAAACACGTAACAGGACAGAGGTATTTCCAGGCATCTCTTGCTCTCTCTCTCGCTCTCTTTCTCTCTTGCTTATATTTTGGTAATTTATATAGTTGAATGCTAAAGGCTGTGTACATGGATTATGGACTATATTATATAATGTATAAATAATAAATATGGGTGTATTGTGAAACAAGACAACAATCCAAAATAAATGGAAATAACACATTTAAAGTTTATTTCCATTTTTACTTTGAAGCTGGTCAGAGATAAAATGTAAATGTTTTACGTATGAGATTGAGAGAAATATCTGTGAAACCTGAATGTGAAAATTGTATCAAATTTCTTGTCATTCATCCCAAGGGTATGCAACCTTTTGCACGGTATATTAGAAGCTAATTAGCATTGATTCCATTAATAACAGCATACATGATTTCATGCATATGTAGAAGCTCTTGGGTTAGTGCTTCTTGAGTAAAGTTTCAATATAAAAACTTAAGAGTGTTCACTGTTCAGAGACTTTTCCACTATTTTTTAGTTGCTTAGATGCCAGCTCTTGGCTCTCTGTCAAAAAATGTAGGCTATGCAGTCCAATTTTAGACAGAAAATATATTCTTTATTGCTTGTGAAACTGGGTTTTATGAAAATGAAAAATAAAAAATTGTAACATCATTGAAACCTTTTACCGGTCTCATATAGTTCAAGTTATTTGAGGTGAAGTTATAATAGTGTGAATTGTTTATATACTTTTCTCATGTCTGTTCTTTGAGCACAACTGGCTAATTGGGAATGAGATTATCTACAGGTGAATATAATAAAGTTGGAACAGATTGCTGACAAAGGGATGGTGAAGTCGAGTTCAGGTTACCGGCTTTGTGGAGTTCTGCAGGTTCAGCCCATATCTAATCCCAAACATATGCACATAGCTATTCTAATTTGCCTCTACATCAGTGTGTATGCAAATGGTTGTACATGGTGTTGTGCGATAAACTGGCATCCTGGTCTATGCTCTTATTATCCTGACCAGGTTTAATGCAGTTACTTAAGATGAATGAGTCAATCTTGTAATATTTGTTCAAGATTTCAAGTGTTATAAGATGTAGATTTGTTTGTATTACTCGTGCTGTAGATTATTTACTCATTACTGAAAGAGTTCAGTTTAGAAAAAACAATACAAAAGGGTAAATGGGATAAAATGTGGTAAATTAAGATTTCATGTAAACCTCCATGGTCCATAGTTTCTGAGCATGGGGTACTGTCTATGTGGAATTTTGGATGTTTTCCCAGTTTTT
Organism: Hemibagrus wyckioides; assembly: GCF_019097595.1. NCBI lineage: Eukaryota > Metazoa > Chordata > Actinopteri > Siluriformes > Bagridae > Hemibagrus > Hemibagrus wyckioides. The sequence continues at coordinate 5,218,158 of NC_080719.1, forward strand.
GTGTGGGTTTTGTTCGGGTTCTCTTTCCATCCTCCAAAACCATACCTAGGTGTAAAAGACTACATGAATGTGTGTGTGTGTGTGTGTGTGTGTGCGGTGCCCAGCAATGGACTGCCATCCCATTCAGGACGTGTGAACACATACCCTGTGTTCTTGGTGTAGGCTCCAGATCCAACTTGACCCTGATTTCATGAATAAACAAATGCCCTATAAATATTACTTCATTTGAATATCCACTATTTATAAGTCATGTTTAAAAAAAATCACACAATGTCCTTTTTGTGTGTTCATACACATTTACATTTATTCACCTGACTGGCATTGTAATACAGGTGAGACAGGACACAACCCATGCAAGGGCCCAACAGTGGCTCTTTGGCAGTTACTGGGAACATGAAACCAGCAGAGCATGAATCCCCTTCATGCACATGTTCAAGGTCTCAAGTCAGGCCGGATATGATGGTAACCAATATAGACTCAGCATACCAAACAATGTTCTTTCCATTCTCTGATTTTTGCAATATTCCAAATGTATTCTTATCCAAAAGAAAGTATGAACCGAATGAAAAGAGCCTGGAGTTATGTTACTATGTGCTGTTATATCTCTCTGATGATGAGAGTATTTGATCTCTAAGTGTATTATGATTTATTTCATGATCACCCAAGTGGGGAACTGCACCCTTGCAGGCAAAAAGGTTAAATCTAGGGTGTATAAGAGATGTGAGTTTTGTTTCCTATGTTAACCGTGATCCATTTTAGTCCTTATGGTTAAAATGGCAGTAGATATAAGCAAATAACATGCAATCAAGTCTTATTAAAGTTGAGTTTTTGATAAGCATTAATATTTTATGAAGATTTTGCAATAGGTTTGTGTTTCTGTCATGAAGGTAACGTGAAGAAACTCTAAAAGATCTTCCAGGAATCTTCTGCATTGAGTGCTAATGGACTAATGGAGAAACATAGCCATCCAAGAAAGAAATGGGCACTTATCAGATTTGAAATTCTGTATTAAAACAAAGAAGAGGAAAGAAAGCACTTTGCTTTCAAAATGCATAATTGGAGGTTAGTGGAGCCCTGACATTTAGTTTCGGATATTAAGCAGTTTTTGCGTGATATGTAATAGACAATCTACTCAAACTTTTCCTGACTTCATGCTGGGCATTCCAGGTTCACACATAGTTATAATTTATATAGATATATTTGCTTATTTCCTTTTTGGTGTGGTCTTACCTCGGCGTACACGAACAGCGGCAACACCAAGACAGCCAGCAGAAGATCAGCCACAGCCAGACTCACGATAAAGTAATTGGTCGTGGTCTTTAAAGCCTTTTCCCTGAAAACACTAAGACAGACCAGGACATTGCCGCAGATGATGACTATGATGAGAAAAATGCCGAATATAAGCGCCGGGAAGTTGTGCTCGGTGATGTGCGGCTGCGGCGGCGGCGCGGTGCTGTTCAGCTCGCTCAGGTTCTTCATCCTGGAGCCTCGTCGACATGGACAACTTTTCTGCGGTCTTCTTCACCCAAACATCAGGTGAACCTTCTTTAATTCGGTACATCCGCATCCATGTTTCTGACTCGCTTTTTCCTTTTTTCGGAGGGGAGGGATGAACTACCCCATGTCTAACCGAGCAGCGCAGATCTCCCCGTCTCCTGACGCACTGCCTCGAATCCTGGAAAGTCACAAATAAACACTTATATATTTTGAATATGCTGATCCAGTGGAAGGCAAGTGATTTATTATTATTTTTTGCTGGACGATCCGCGTAGAAGCTTCACACAGGGCTGTAAAGACTTCACACTAAGTTGTGAGTGCTTTCAGACATCCTGCTCAGGTGCGCCGCGTGGGAGGAACAGCTTTACATCATTTAACGGCTCCATGTGATCAAGTGATGACGATGTTGTGAAGAAGAACAAGAAGAAGAAGGCTTGATGACGATGATGAGGAGGAGGTGATGAAGAAGAAGAAGGTGATGATGATTGATGGTGATTTCATGTGAAGTAGGTAGAGTGCACTATGAGGGGAGATGAATGTCTACATGCATTAATTAAGCATTAAGACCACTGGTAGTTTATTATTATTATTTTCCCTAATCTTCCTTCAACTGCCCAGTTTCTGCACCCATGATAGCCTCAGATATCTGTATTTGGTTGATTGGATTGAAACCCAATGTAATCTTTGGCTGTTGTAGCCCATCCACCTCGAGATTCAATGTTTTGTGCAGGCTGAGATGTTTTTCTACCCATTAGGATTGTAAAGTGATAAAGAGTTACTATATCCTTTCAGTCGGTTCAAAACAATTTGGCTGTTTTTCTCAGACCTCTCTTATCAATAAAGTGTTTCCACCCACAGAGCTGTCGCTCGCTTACAGGATGTTTTTTGTTTTATTGCAACATTCTGTGGTCTAACACGCTCTCTAGAGAGTATTATCCCAGGGGATCATCAGTTTATGAAATACTCAAACCAGCCTATCTGGTACCAAAACCCATACCATGACCAAAGTCATAGAGATCAGACCTTTTCTTTATTCTGAGGTTTTGAAAATTAACTGAAGCTTTTGTCCTGTACCTGTTGTACACATTGCACTGCTGCTACATGATTGGCTGATTAGATAAGTGCACGAATGAAGTGGACGCTGCATGTGTATTGAATTTTCTTTTACATAATCTTTCCTCTTCTCCTTCCTCCTTTATCTTTTTATGTATATAATTTGTATTGCACAGCTGTAGAGTACCTGAGTTTCACAACAAGCATTTCAATATACACAACTGTCCTTGAAGTTTCATACACATAACAGAAAAATTGAATTTCAACCACTTAATTAACGCCAACAGTAGATGACTGGGTTTCCTTATGCAGTGTTGAATTACTAGTATACACTGCGTCTTCTTACAAATGTGTTCAAATGAACGAAGTCTTTCAGCATTCAACTACTGCATCAATTCTTTTTCTTATTGAAAACGCTATTACAGAATAAAATAAACACATGAAGTACTGAATAATCTTTTCCGGGATTTGATTAATGCACACAAGCCTAAACAGATTTAATGAATACCTACGGTACTGTGCTACATCTTCCAGTATTGAATCCACAATGCCACCTCTTCTAACCTTCAATTAACACATTACTGTTCTAACCCTTCCAGCATTCATGATCCACCTACAGTAGCTATTGAATGACATTTTCACGTGCTAATTAAAACTGAATCAGCTGTTGAAAATTCTACAGAGCCTGGAATGAACACCAGTACTGAAATAACTCTTGTTGTATTAAGTACATTATCATGGATTGAAATGAACACAAAGAATACAGAATAGTACAGTTATCAAATGAAATGTGGACCAAGATCTCACATCATTTTGAAACCTTGCCACTTGAATAGGGATGTGTCGACTTTTTATATCCACTGTATGTATATTTTTTAAAGGAATGCATAAAAGATTCTTATAACCGAAGGCTTTGCATTTAAGCATGCTGCTATGTTTGCCATCCGTTCATATCTTTTGATGTAAGTTGGACGAGGCCACCATGCCTATGGTGAGTCAGATCTAATTATATGAAATTATGATGAATAGTATGGTGTAATTACGTCCAGCGCTGTCAGAAATAAAGAACATTTTAGATGCCCAGGTTATGTACATTGTAAATGTATCCTTCAAAAATGATTTCTAATTATATTCATTAAATGACCTTTAAAGGCCACTTTCTCGAGGTAAAAGATTTTGTTCTTCAGACTAAAGCTACAAAAGACATGGATTGTACTGCATCAGTGATACACATTTATACTAGTGCGGCTTGGTCTGTTTTTTTCTCCAACTGTTTTCTTCTCCAAGCAAGCTAACTTCTAGCCTCAAATTGTCCCTGTTGTTTTTACACATGGCCAAACATCTGATAAGCGTGACTGATCCATGACTCCAGAGTGCTACAGGTTTCTCAAGCAGTCTTACACAATATAACCGCTTTGTACTGCAGCATCTTCGCTCATCCGACTCGAATAATTGATCGCTGTTAGTTATAAATGCTTCAAGCTAAGCACATCCATCACATTTGAATGGTTATGCTTGTCTGCTCTTGTTTCAGTCAAATGCTAATTATAGCTCGTTCATCACTACAGCAACTCGGTAACCGCTGAGGCAGAGGCTTTTAAATCGCTTACCATATCAATCAGTCCTTTCAATTCTTTAAAAGTAATAGTAATTTCCTTGGCATAGAGATACATACAGAAACGTCTCAAGATCTTAAGACGTATGTATGAATAAAAACACGTCAAATTTACATACAACCCGAATTTGTTTTGGGATTTTCACAGTGATTTCTCATTTGTTAATTATTCACGTGATGTTTCATAAATGATTATTAACATCTTAATTTTTCACATTTGAGGCTTTTATTTTTCACAGTTCACATGACTGTTTTCATAATTCCTTTCTTTTCATGTCCGTGTTCTCAAAAAAAAGTTCCCTGCTTGTCTCAATGATTTGCTCACCTGCCAGATCTCACCTATAATATTAAAGTGACACCAAGTGGGAAGGGTAAAAGCTCACGTAGGCTTCCTCCGAGACACTTGAAGCCATATCTCATCTTTTCATACTGCTGCATCACAGGTCAGTGTAACACACATGGGGGAACATGCTATCTGCACTCTTCCACATAAATGAGCTCACAGATGCCCACAATTGGCGAGTGTCACTGTGATTGACTAGAAAAGTAGGCCATCGCTCACAGCAGTTAGTGACGAGGAGTGGTAGCTCACTGGTTAGACTGTTGGGCTAGAGCTTGTAAGGTTGCATGTTCAAATCCAATCACTACCAGCCAGCTGTGGGCCCTTAAGCAAGACCCTTAACCCTCTATTAAAAAATAAGGATGGCTGTGACATCGTTAAGAATCAAACACACAGTCACTTCTCTAGAGCCCCTTATATGTCAGTTTTCCACAAGTATATTATAATCACGTGTTTTCTTAGATAAATAACTGTAGTGCACGTGCTTACAGTATAAAACATGTTGAAAAACCATGTTAAAGCCTGAACAAATTCTATCCTCATTAAACAGGCTTTGTTGAACTACTAACTATATTATGTAACTTTCAATGACAAAAACAAAAAAAACAGTATGTTGTCACGTTTATGTACGGCTGCCATGAATGATGAGGCTGATCGGGTTTTACAAATCCCGAGCACAGTTCTCATTTACCCACTTACGCCTGTGAGAGCTCTGCCAGCTGAACATCTGCGCTATTGTTCATTTGCATTTGTCGTTCTCCTCTGCTTGCTTCGGGACCCGGCAGATGCTTCTGTCTAACCGCCTCGCCTGGGGCCTGCGGGAGACTGATTGCTACTAATGTCATTGTAATCATATACATGCCAAGAGTACACAAGCAAAACATGCTGACATTTGTTTTAAGATTTAAAAGATGGTGTGAAGAGTGTTTATGGCCATAAGAGCCGTTCAACATCTATGCTCTGATAAGTTTGAATTGAAAAGAAGCAGCATTAAGTGGAGTCGTTGTTGGTAATGGGTTAACAACACAGCATAACATTTTCTTTTTGTCAATCTGTTAAAACCAACATGTGTTCACTTATTTCTAATGATCAGAATTATTAAGCGTCATACCAATTCTCAGAAGGCGATGATTCATTTTCTATAACAGCTGCTCTGTCAGTTGCTCTGATATATATCTTCTTTATTATTAACGTGGTTCTTATAATTTATCGGTTCCATAATTATCTAAGTAACTTTAACATAAATAAAGGTGTAATTATTGAGATGGTCAAGTGCTAGTGGACTAGATTTTAAAATCTGTATTTTATTCGAAAAGGTAATAAAACATATTTCCTGCCTGTATGGGAATGTCAGATTGACTGTGGCACTTACAGCCATGTAAGCAACGTTGTGACATCGATTTAAAAGAGGAACGGTATGTTTTCCCACAATGCTTCAGCGCATTTGCATGTTATCAAAAGTCTGGTCCATTTTGGTTGAAATTCATTTGTTTTTACTGGGTGAGTGAGATATATGAGCATCTTGTTGACATGCTGTGGAAAAGGTCATGCAAATGGCCAGTTCCTATGAAAGTATGTGACTCTTGGCTTTGTTTCAAAACAGATCGGAATTTCTAGCAAAACTCAAAGTGTGCAAGATTAATCAGTCTGTAGTCGATATTAAAAACAGCCTACTTTCACAGGAAGATAGATAGCATTTTCCATAGAATGTTGACATCTCATTTACCCAGCAAACAAATAAGTTTCAAATGAAACTTTTAGAGAAGATGTCGATATGAACACCTTCATCCAGTGATTCTCCAAAAAGTTCACTGTATAAGTTTTATTTTGGAGCCAATCAGCACGTGGCCAGAAAATTCTACAGACTACGGGCTCTATAACCTGAGGTTAATAGCTTTACTGATGGAAATCGTGATCTCTTTGTCATCCAGTCACTCTTCTGATTCCTTATTCTTATACAGCTTAAAAAAGCAGTTTTTATCATAACCAAAGCTATAACGTTAAAAATCATGTATAGGCTAGTAAAAGCAAATAATGCTAGTTAGAAGCAGTTTGGATGCCAGTCACAGAGGCTGAGAAGGCAAGTCTTCTATGTTTGGGATATACACTATATTGCCAAAAGTATTCGCTCACCCATCCAAATAATCAGAATCAGGTGTTCCAATCACTTCCATGGCCACAGGTGTATAAAATCAAGCACCTAGGCATGCAGACTGTTTTTACAAACATTTGTGAAAGAATGGGTCGCTCTCAGGAGCTCAGTGAATTCCAGCGTGGAACTGTGATAGGATGCCACCTGTGCAACAAATCCAGTCGTGAAATTTCCTCGCTCCTAAATATTCCACAGTCAACTGTCAGCTGTATTATAAGAACGTGGAAGTGTTTGGGAACGACAGCAACTCAGCCACGAAGTGGTAGGCCACGTAAACTGACGGAGCGGGGTCAGCGGATGCTGAGGCGCATAGTGCGAAGAGGTCGCCAACTTTCTGCAGAGTCAATCGCTACCGACCTCCAAACTTCATGTGGCCTTCAGATTAGCTCAAGAACAGTGCGCAGAGAGCTTCATGGAATGGGTTTCCATGGCCGAGCAGCTGCATCCAAGCCATACATCACCAAGTGCAATTCAAAGCGTCGGATGCAGTGGTGTAAAGCACGCCGCCACTGGACTCTAGAGCAGTGGAGACGCGTTCTCTGGAGTGACGAATCGCGCTTCTCCATCTGGCAATCTGATGGACGAGTCTGGGTTTGGCGGTTGCCAGGAGAACGGTATTTGTCTGACTGCATTGTGCCAAGTGTAAAGTTTGGTGGAGGGGGATTATGGTGTGGGGTTGTTTTTCAGGAGCTGGGCTTGGCCCCTTAGTTCCAGTGAAAGGAACTCTGAATGCTTCAGCATACCAAGACATTTTGGACAATTCCATGCTCCCAACTTTGTGGGAACAGTTTGGAGCTGGCCCCTTCCTCTTCCAACATGACTGTGCACCAGTGCACAAAGCAAGGTCCATAAAGACATGGATGACAGAGTCTGGTGTGGATGAACTTGACTGGCCTACACAGAGTCCTGACCTCAACCCGATAGAACACCTTTGGGATGAATTAGAGCGGAGACTGAGAGCCAGGCCTTCTCGTCCAACATCAGTGTGTGACCTCACAAATGCGCTTCTGGAAGAATGGTCAAAAATTCCCATAAACACACTCCTAAACCTTGTGGACAGCCTTCCCAGAAGAGTTGAAGCTGTTATAGCTGCAAAGGGTGGACCGACGTCATATTGAACCCTATGGATTAGGAATGGGATGTCACTTAAGTTCATATGCGAGTCAAGGCAGGTGAGCGAATACTTTTGGCAATATAGTTTATATATGTTGGTAATATATATTTTTACACCGTTTTCTTTGTATTTTATTGGCAATTCCTCCCAACTAGCTGTTTTCTTTCACACAAAGCTACCAAGCAAAGATATTGAAAGCTAATATTAACTTCCTTCATGATATATGAACTTTTCAAAACTGCTGCTCATGCATCATACTTGGAGACAAATACTGCCTTCTTGTTCGTGATCTTACAGAGACCCTCAATTGGCTAATGTTGCTCTAAATAACGGACTTATTTTACTCTCTCGGGCGTCATCAGGACCTAGTAACCTGTGGAAGACTTTCTGTTGCGCAGATAACTATTTCTGAGTCCTAATTCCAATGTCACCTACTTACAACAAAGTCACATCTAATCCAAAGTGTGTAGAAGAAAACAGCAGGAAAAAAAGTACAAACATTACAACTGTTAAATATTTCCGTGTTTTGTTTGTTCCATGTCCTAACTTGGCGACAAAATAATGATGGCTTGTCATTCTTTTGCGGTTTCACCACAGGAGCAGGATAATTGTAAGAAGCTAATCATGAAAATAAGTTGAGAGGGGGGTCTAAATGCATATTCATATAGGATGCATTTTACATAAATCATGATTACGTTGACATTTTACACATCAAATGGCTTGAAAGTCTATGAAGTGATTCCAGCACCGCATGCCAAATCAGTATAATCGTCTAATTTATTTACCTCTCAGCACAGTCATCACACACACTGTACAGCTGGTACTGCAAGACAGCTGGTCAGAATGTCCAGCGCAATTACAGTGTGTGTTGTCTTAAGATGTTACCTCTGTGATAACTGCTTAGACACAAGTAGCACAATGTGAGGGATCATATGAGCCACAGACAGGATTGTAATTATCTGGGAAGTCATGCAAGAATCACCTGATGTTGTCGGATTATGACAGAAGCCTGATGACTGAAAGAGTGAAAAGATAATCAAGATTCTCCTTTTTTGAAAATAAAAAAAAATCAATATAGAGAGAGAAATCCATTTTTTTTGTCCTAGAGTTTTGTCCCGCACAATTGCAGGGTCCGCTGAGAGAGAGAAATCCATTATTTGTCACAAATACAGCGGAGCAAATTCCTTTTCTTTGTATATCCCAGCTCGTTAAAAATTTGGGGTCAGAGTAAGTCATAATACAGAGACCCCTGAAGCATGGACATTTAAAGGCCATAACCAAGGCAGCTTGAACCTATGACCTTAAGATCGGCAACCAATAACCTTAACCACTAAGCCATTTCAGCATTAAAGAGCAACAAGTGATATTTTTAGAAACAAATCAGATTAGTGTATTATTTTCTTTTATATTTTGTTAACCCCAAAATGTTTTATAAGTGCAATTTTTGTTTATTGGTTTGTTTTAGTATGACTGATACCATTATAATAAAAAAATTGAACCCAAAACCTCCTTGGAAAGAATTACTGGCCTTGCAATGCAAGAGACACTTGACACGTCAGAAGACAGGTTTCAAGAAACTGAGATAACTACATAATATTTTCGTTCGTTCATATGTTCATTCATTTAGAGTCCTCTGGCTGGCTCATTAGTAATGAATCAAAATCTATATCTATATCTGGGATATCTGTAAAGCTGCTTTGCTACAATGTCCATTGTTAAAAGCGCTATATAGAAATAAAACTGAACTGAACGGAATTTACAAAGTGGGACATGTCATGTCTTATCATGTCGGGTCGTGGGGGCAGCATTCTAAGCAGGGATGCCCAGACTTCCCTCTCCCTAGACACTTCCTCCAACTCTTCCGGGGGAATTACAAGGCTTTCCCAGTTCAGCTGAGAGACATAGTCCCTCCAGCGTGTCCTGGGTCTTCCCCGGGGTCTCTTCCCAGTGGGGCATGCTCAGAACACCTCCCCTGGAAGACGTCCAGGAGGCATCTGAAACAGATGCCCAAGCCACCTCAACTGGCCCCTTTCGTTGTGGAGGAGCAGAGGCTCTACTCTCCTCCCGGGTGACAGAGCTCTTTACCCTATCTCTAAAGGAATGCCCCACCACCTTACGAAGGAAACTCATGTTCACTGGCCGCCTGTATCCGGGATCTTGTCCTTTCGGTCATGATGCTATAGTCACATATATATATATATATATATATATATATATATATATATATATATATATATATATATATATATATATATATATACACTATATTGCCAAAAGTATTCGCTCACCTGCCTTGACTCGCATATGAACTTAAGTGACATCCCATTCCTAATCCATAGGGTTCAATATGATGTCGGTCCACCCTTTGCAGCTATAACAGCTTCAACTCTTCTGGGAAGGCTGTCCACAAGGTTTAGGAGTGTGTTTATGGGAATTTTTGACCATTCTTCCAGAAGCGCATTTGTGAGGTCACACACTGATGTTGGACGAGAAGGCCTGGCTCTCAGTCTCCGCTCTAATTCATCCCAAAGGTGTTCTATGGGGTTGAGGTCAGGACTCTGTGCAGGCCAGTCAAGTTCATCCACACCAGACTCTGTCATCCATGTCTTTATGGACCTTGCTTTGTGCACTGGTGCACAGTCATGTTGGAAGAGGAAGGGGCCAGCTCCAAACTGTTCCCACAAAGTTGGGAGCATGGAATTGTCCAAAATGTCTTGGTATGCTGAAGCATTCAGAGTTCCTTTCACTGGAACTAAGGGGCCAAGCCCAGCTCCTGAAAAACAACCCCACACCATAATCCCCCCTCCACCAAACTTTACACTTGGCACAATGCAGTCAGACAAGTACCGTTCTCCTGGCAACCGCCAAACCCAGACTCGTCCATCAGATTGCCAGATGGAGAAGCGCGATTCGTCACTCCAGAGAACGCATCTCCACTGCTCTAGAGTCCAGTGGCGGCGTGCTTTACACCACTGCATCCGACGCTTTGCATTGCACTTGGTGATGTATGGCTTGGATGCAGCTGCTCGGCCATGGAAACCCATTCCATGAAGCTCTCTGCGCACTGTTCTTGAGCTAATCTGAAGGCCACATGAAGTTTGGAGGTCTGTAGCGATTGACTCTGCAGAAAGTTGGCGACCTCTTCGCACTATGCGCCTCAGCATCCGCTGACCCCGCTCCGTCAGTTTACGTGGCCTACCACTTCGTGGCTGAGTTGCTGTCGTTCCCAAACACTTCCACGTTCTTATAATACAGCTGACAGTTGACTGTGGAATATTTAGGAGCGAGGAAATTTCACGACTGGATTTGTTGCACAGGTGGCATCCTATCACAGTTCCACGCTGGAATTCACTGAGCTCCTGAGAGCGACCCATTCTTTCACAAATGTTTGTAAAAACAGTCTGCATGCCTAGGTGCTTGATTTTATACACCTGTGGCCATGGAAGTGATTGGAACACCTGATTCTGATTATTTGGATGGGTGAGCGAATACTTTTGGCAATATAGTGTATATATATATATATATATATATATATATATATATATATATATATATATATATATATATATATATTTTGACCGGAAGATCAGGGTCTAGCCCCAGCACCGCCAAGCTGCCACTGTTAGGCTCTAGAGCAAGGCCCTTAACCCTCTCTGCTTCAGGGGCGCTGTATCATGGCTGACCCTGCGCTCTGACCCCAACCTCCAAGGATTGGATATGCGAGGAAAGAATTTCACTGTGTATTATTGTATATGTCACAAATAAAGGCAACAACAACTTATAATAACCTCCTGGTAGAAGCAAGTAGGATTTCAATGGCAAGCAACTATTTCCAACCAAATGTCCCTGAAAACACATATATGTGCATACTGCATATAGTATACACAGATATACATATATATATATATATATATATATATATATATATATATATATATATATACATACAGATATATATACATACATACATTCATGTTTAAGGGTTTTTTTTTAGAAATGTGAAATGTCTTCTTATTTAATGTGGGAATTACATTTCAGAGGATCCCTTTTAAACCAGCTGGTCCAGCGTAATGAACACAGCTGCTGTCTTCAGATGTTTCTCTTGTGATAAACGTTCGTTTAGATATCAGACTTAGTATTCAGCTCAGGTAAACACTGACCTCTGTAATCAGTATCCACAAACGTCTGGATTTTAACCAAGATTACCAACAGAACATCTCTGTACATCTTTATAAATATTGCTCTCACACACGCTTCCAGAGAAGCATAAGGAAAACACATCTGCAATAAAGAGACCCAGCTGAAGCACAATGAGAAGACACTAGGCCTTAGATTTAACCTCTCATATTTGACTTTTTTCCTTCCAGGCTTTTTAAATCTCTTAGGTACTCTACAGGATATTAAACGGGCGATGTTTAATACGATCGAGGCGGTTTGAGAAGTTTTATTTAAAACCATGTTCCTACACGTAGCCCATCTGCGGACAGTCATAAGGAAATCCAGATAAAAAAATCTTTGATGTGTTAATGTTCTTCTTCTGTGTGAGGTTCAAAAGACGTTAATTATGTTGTAGTTCCTGAATTATTCATTGTAGTTACCGAATAATATACTTTAAGATAAAAAAAAAAGGGACAACAGAATAATAAGCCAGGAGTTTAAGGAGTTAAATGTATTATTGCATCCTTTTCACAGCTGCATTTTCTTACACTTGTGTCTCTGCTTGATGTTAATTGCTTCATAACAAAAATAGTTTATGGCACAATTAGTAAAAACTGTTCACAGCATTTGACAGCATCTCCTACCCCATGCTATTTCTGGGCTTATAACTGAAATGGATTTATTATAGTAACAACAAGCAACTCTAGAACTTTTGTTCAAATCAGCCACAAATGAATGGAGGTGTAATACAGTGATATGGAATATGTAAGTGTTGAGCAATTAGGGAAGCTGTTAGACTCCCAGAAATACATTCAGCAGACCTGGATTTATATTCTTCACAGCCTTACAATTCAATATTTCATAGTATTTTCCAAATAATATGCTGAATAATTGAAGTTTAGTGGGGGTTTAGTCCACCATGACAGCATGTGGTGCTGTATTCAACTTTTATTGAGTTCTAGTGCAACTTCCTGATATGTCAACAAAACAATTCAAGAAAAGATTTTAACAGGGTACTTTAATCTATATAAATATATCTAATAAAATATGTAAAAGTACTAAGGCATTTTGTCATGTCCTCAGATTTTACATCAGAATGTTTGATATCGAGAGTCAACAAACCGTAATTAAGAAGAGTTGAATACGAGTAAGAAAAAGAGTCACGTATAGAGTACCTTTAGCAATTTGCAAACACCAACCATTTTTTAACATTTCTATTGTAACATTTTTAAGGCAAGTTAGTTCTTGTTATTACTTGTTATTACATTGCTTTTTCGCCCTTAATTTAGTTCTTGTTATTATTTATGTTGCTTTTTCCCTTGATTTTAATTAAAAAACACCCTGACACTGGTCCTTCCCTTAAATTCCACTTACAGAGATTCACCATATTAGCATTTCATATATATAATTCAATACATCTCTCGGTTAAGCAGCACACATTTTTGTACATTTACGTTTCTGTCATTTAGCAGATGCTCTTATCCAGAGCGATGTACATAAGTGCTTTGAAGTCTCTATCATTGAATTCATTAACAGTGGTTCAATAGGTCGAAGACTTAGGATACCATCAGCCTAAAAACTGTTTTGGGATGATTTTTATTTTACAAAATGCAACATTACATAAAACAAACAGGGTTACTAAGAACTTGTTTAAGTGTTTCAGGAGGAGATAGGTCTTCCCGTTTGAAGACGGCCAGTGACTCAGCTGTTCTGACATCTAGGTGAAGTTCATTCCACCACCGTCAGAACAGAGAAGAGTCTACAGTAGATGTATACCTACCTCTTACCCTGAGAGATGGTGGGACCAGTCGAGCAGTGCTAGTAGATCAGAGAGAGCGAGGTGCAGTGTGAAGAGTAATAAGAGCTTTGAGGTAAGAAGGCTTTGTAGGCAAGCACCAGCGTGTGCAGCTACTGGAAGCCAGTGGAGGGAATGCAGCAGGAGAACTTAGGCAGGTTGAAAACAAGTGCCCCTACAGTTTATTATTAGTTTATTAGATGATATAGAGTCCACTATACAAGCCCCTATGATTTATCTGTTTGTAAGGAACAGGACCTAATGTGAGCATCCATGCACAGAGGATTTAATAACAACCCAATAAAGCAAGTCAAAAATAGGAACAGCAAAAAGACTAGGCAACAGGTACATCCGAAGATTATTCGAAAAACATAAGATCACTGTAATAGCAATTACAAGAGAGTATTGGCAAGACTTCTCAATGAATAAGAGTGCAAGTATTATAAGTATTGACTATTATATTATTGTACTGATTGTTTCAGGGAGTGCAAAAGAGTACATGCAGTATAGACATGTTCAGAATGTAGTAAGAGCTGTCATTACATCTGCATCTTTCACAGACTGTACAGGACATGGAAACCTTACCGTATTGAAAATAAGACTTTAATAATATATTAAATTTGGATAATATGTGTGAAATTTGTGTAATAGTTCAATAACAGTGCTAAATGGATTTGTCCGTCCTGTTGCTGAGAAGGGTTTCAAGCTTTGGGAAGAAGCTGTGTGTTGAAGCTGCTGTTTTATTTAATCCAGTGACCTCAGAATGGAAAAGGACGTGTTTAGTTTGTAAGGGAGCAGAGAGGTTTTGTTCATCTGATTATCTTTGTGTGGTCAATAGTCTATAGCTCTATGGCTTTCTACTGCAGTGACTGCTCTTTAAAATCTTAATCAGGGAGCTAAAAATCTAATATCTATCAATAGATCGACAATGAAACTTTCGTAATGTTTGATATTTATTTACACCAAGAATCTTTGACTATTGGCTTGGATATTAAGATACAGATACATGAAAAAAGTAAATGATGTTGGCAACAACAATGATGGTTGTTTAATGCAAAAAAAAGAGACTGAACAGCTGCTCTTAATTCTCTGTTATCTCAATCATTGATTGGAACCTTAAACAATGGATATATCTGCTGCTTTTGCCAAAACTGGGAATGTATGTGTTTGCTTTAATATCACAGTGAATCCAGGAAGTCATTGCTCATTACTACACAATCAATACAGCTGTGTATTTGCAATCAAGCCAATCATAGGATCTAATTTAGGGTTTAAATGATGTCGCCATGACATAAAGACCCTGTAACTGAAATCATTAGTCACCTTTGCTTCGGCAGATCCAAAACAATCAGAGGTGTCCATCACAATCAGCGCATTGGAAATCTTTCTGAAATTTGCATTCCAAAAGACAATTTCTCAAATGCAGCATGTGGTTTTAGGCTTTGTATGTAGCTTAATTTTTTTTAGCTCATTTATGATCTTTGAATGATGGCTTTATCAAAAAAAATGGCCAAATACCTAACCCCCCTCTACACACACACACACACACACAGTACATCTAAGTTATTCATATACTCTCTTCTAAAGCCATTTGTATTCAAAGCCTGCTTATACCAAGATCACTCTATTAATCGTAGGCCTTCTGAAAAACCACAGACAATTCACCAGCAATGTCAATGTCACTTTAATATTTGAAACTGGGCCAGAATTTGTACCCTTACTTTTAACTCGAAATGACCAAAGTGAAAAAAGTGTGTCAAGACAGCAGAATGGGCAAACGGTTTCTTAACGTAAATTGAAGGGTAAAACTGCAATCTAAAAATAGTGAATGACTTGAAACACATGGGGATTTTTTCACCTTCTGTTTGAGGTGAATATCAGAAAAAAAAAAAGAAAAAAAAAAAAAAAAATATATATATATATATATATATATATATACCTCATTTCAGGCTAATTGCACCACCAGATCAAACTAGTACAGACATAGCAGCATGATGTGTATATTGGCTACAATAAAACTGTCTCCCTACAGTGGGAGGATTAAAATTTACTCCAACAATCTTATAATATTAGAAATGTCAAGTGGATTACTTTGTTCCATGTCCTGTGAAATTCCAAAAGAACCTCAAAATGGGGTCCATCCATCCATCCATCTACTTTCTGTACTGTTTATCCTATACAGGGTCACAAGGGACCTGGGGCACAAGACTGGAAGCACCCTGGACGATCACACACACTCACACACAATTTAGTGATGCCAATCAGACTACAGCACAAGTCATTGGAGTGTGTACATTGGAGTACACACACACACACACACACAAAGCCATGGTGGGAACTGAGCCACCAAACCCAGAGATGCGAGGCAAATTTACTAACCACTAAGCCACCATGCACTTCCCCATCAAAATGCAGAAATCTTTTATTATCTGTAAAAAACCAAAACGTAACAAAAATGTAGATGTATTATCATATATAATATACTACTAATATTTGAGAATAAGTCCATGTCTCTCCCACTGTGTTTTATAATTTATGGTACATGATTTCTGTCAGTTTTGTGTTTGGTGAATGTAATTGATGGTAGTAATAATTTCGGTTTATGTTGGGACAATAAAACATGTAGATTAAAATGTTTGAACTGTTAAAACTTTTGTACTTATGCAATATTTTTGAATGGTTTCTGACAGCTTGCTAGAGATGATATATAACCATCCACAAAGCTATTAACAAAAAATGTGTGGTGATGGTAACAATGAAAAATGTCTGAGAGATGTCTTAAATAGACGTTTATTTAACATTTATAAAATTAGACTTTAGTCAGCGTCACTGAGGTAAATTTATTACTTCGAGTGAGTGCGCAAATTAGAGCTATTTCTCTGTGACATAAGGCATTTTTTGTAATGTTTAGTGGCATTAAATAGATTAAAAATACAGTGTCTCACTCTTTAATAAATCAAGAAATAGAATGGTGCAAAAATGATCTAGTGAGTAGCATGTCTGCCTCAAGAAACCACACTTCTTGATGTGCAGAAAGGCATGATGTTGAAAACATGAACTGATCTTTATCAACATTAATTTATACACTTCACTGCAATAACTTGATTGACTGACAGGATAACTGCATAAATAAACGGGTGTATATGTGCTTCTAATAAAGTGCATGAAGTAGTATATTCCTACAGTATATTGCCAAAAATTTTGGGACACCCCTCCAAATCATTGAATTCAGGTGTTGTTTTTCAGGGGTTGGTCTTAACCCCTTAGATCCAGTGAAAGGAACTCTTAATGCTTCAGCATACCAAGACATTTTGGACAATTTCATGCCCCAAACTTTGTGGGAACAGGTTGGGGATGGCTCTTGGGGAAGACTTTGTGCAGCCCAGTCAAGTGTCTCCACACCAAACTCACTCATCCATGTCTTTATGAACCTTGCTTTGTGCACTGGTGTGCAGTCATGTTGGAACAGGAAGGGGTCATCCCCAAACTCTTTTCACAAAGTTTGGAGCATGAAATTGTCCAAAATGTCTTGGTATGAAGCTGAAGCATTAAGAGTTCCACTGGAACTAAGGGGCCGAGCCCAACCCCTGAAGAACAACACATGAATCCAATGATTTTTGAGGGGTGTCCCAAAACTTTGGCAATATCGTGTACATACAATAATGTGAACAAATCAGAAAAAGGCAACTTATCTTTCCTTTACCTGCACAATGCTGCCGTCTGCTGGTGTAAATACTGCAAAAACTGCACTTTTGTCTCATAGCAAAACCCTTTACTACCAGGGCGATGCTAGAGCCCCTGACCACCTTAGATAATCCTGTACAATAGTCGTTCTATTAAAACACCTAATTCCAAAGCTGCTATCTACAGTAACTCAGAGCCTCCTGCCTCATTCAGTCCATCACTCCCTTATGTTTTGATGAGTCCCTGAACAGATTTTCCTTAACAATGTTAACTCCTCTTTGTGCTGATTCATAAGATACTCAATTTAGACTGTGTAGGCATCCTGGGTGAGGTGAGAATGTGTTTACATAACATTTATAAACCTTCCTACCATGCAGATGCTACATTTTTTACTTCTAAACTAACACATATTTTAATAACATCATTATTAAGGGGCAGTGGTTAAGTGAAGGTTATTAAGGTGCTAGGTTGATGATCAGAAGGTCAGGGATCAAGTCCCAGCACTGCCATACTGCCTCTGTTGGAGCCCCTGAGCATTGCCCCCAACCTTCCAGGGGCCCTGCATCACTCCAACCCCAACTTCCAAAGCTGGGATATGCCAAGAAAGAATTTCTCTGTGCTGTAATGCTTCTTTTTCACATTCACATGAGCTGTTGAATTATTTGACATATATTCTCTTTAACCTGGAGCAAGGATTAAAGCATGACATGACGCTATGGGAAAATAATCAACGACAGGGAGATGTGATGCACTACCCCCTATAAGCTGATTATTTTTCTATAACAAATTGTCCCAAAGTTGATGCATGAATAACCATGATGCATTGAATTTTTATCTGTTTATAGTTACATTTAATACTGTGGAACGCCAACCAGACAAAGTTCAATATTTGATTTGTAGAGTATTTTAAATGTATAAATGTTTCCCTAATGAGCAAGTCAGAGCTGGTTGTGGCAATGGGAAAACTCCCTGAGACGAAACCTTAAGACTCAAAAAGGAACCCATTCTCATCTGGGTGAATAGTGTTATTTCCCTTCTATAACTGTGTACTATGTGGTCAAAAAGAAAGTGCAATTATGCAAGCAGGAGATTTATTCGAGTTATAACATCAATTCTATTTTGTTGAAGTTATCAACTGTTCACTAATGGAAAACTTGAGTGCAAATCTGTTTGTATCAACTGCATCACAAAGCTGTCTTCATAGTTTCTAAGTGTTATCATCCACAGCAATCCCCTGTACCTCCAGGCTGTCCATGTGGTCCATCTTCATCAGCAGCAAGTGGCCTCCACGTGATGAGACTCCACAGCCAGAAGTAGGGCATCAGGATCATTAGTGAGTTCAGTATTTCAATTTTGTTATAACAGCTCCATCATCAGCCTCTCTTTTTTCTCTTTCTCTCTTGTCAAGACAAATGTTGTCCTACATCCTGTTACATCTTGAGAAATCACAAAACACCACATCCTTTTCCCTGCGAATTTCCTGTGAAGCAAAACCTCAAGTTACAGCTTTTGTCATTTCAAACAATACTGTATATAGCTGGTTCAGTTCATAGTAAAATAAAACAAAGGTCCTCCAAGACACTTATGCTACATAAAACAACACAGTCCTAAGGACTAAGTAAAAATGAACAAAGTTTCACATGCTTTGCCTATGGGGGTTAGAAAGTGCTGACACTGGAGACTCCTTTCAAAATCTAAAACAAACATCTCAATACAGAAAGCTTATCAATAAATCAGTGTCAAATAACAGGACATGTTTAATCTGTTTGTTATTAATTTGATTATATGAAGCATCTACCAAAGCCATGTGTAAATTGTCACTCTAGGAATGACACCATATTAAAAATGGTTCATTATTTTGAACTTGTAATATGGCTCCTAGAAAAGAAAAATAATCAACACCAGTTGACCAATCAGAATCAAGAATCCAACATCGTTGTAATTAACACAGACTAGTATCAGGATTATTCTTCATCAAAAGCATTTATAGTGTTTTAATCTCATGAATGCAGCATGCAGGCCTCTGTTGAACACATGACATTAGCAGGCTTCTACATGGGTGCACAATGTGTGTTTCTTTGTATATGTGTGTATCCGTTGTTCCCACACAGGGTGAGGAGAGAAGGGGGGGCCGAGTGAGGCAGCGTCACTTCACGAGACTCTGCTTGTCTCCGAGCATGTCTAACACCAGAGCGTGTCATGACTGAGTCTCATCCAATCAAAAGATCTTTTCTGGCACCTTTATCACACTACGGTGAAAGCTGTTACAGGAAATGAATCAAAAACTTGAGTGGTGTGACACAGGCCAACACAAAGCACTGAACTGTTTCCACCATGAAGTTTCCAAAAACAGCACAACCTGTTGTGTTTTATTCCTTTAATACCACAGCAATTTGCCAACAATTACATTATTTCTGACTCATTTATCATCATGCAATACTTTTCATAGGTTTACAGTTACATTTTATGACATGGACTTTTGGCCAAAATCCTGCCTGAGCACTGACTCTGGAGACTCCTTACAAAAATGTTAAGTAAGTAGATCCTGCTCCGCATACTTAAGTCCCTGTGAATTAGTAGTTACTGTAGAGTCATGGTAGTGTCAAATGGCTATAGGACTACAATACCCGTCAGTCTCTGCATGTCACATGACCTGGTCACATGTTCTCTCACCTGTGTCTCATTATTTTATGTTCGAACCTCATTTGCTCATTTTCAAGCTTCTTTTATCGTTAGCTGTCAATATATGAAACACGTTCTCATTTCTAGTCTGCATATTTCGTGCCTTGTAGACATAGTTCATGTTCACAGCTCTTCATTTCACAGTTTCATTTGTTTTGTATGTTCCTTAGAGAATAAATGATCTGAACTTACAGATAATCCACTACTAGTTCCTGATATGTTGAAACAATAATGTATTAAAATACAATAAAATACATTAACTTTTTATTGAAAGTGTATTAATAAAAACATGTCATTTGTAGCTACACTACATTCTGAGCTCCTGTTAAAGAAAATAAATCATCACCAATCAGATTTGAGAATGCAACAATGCTGTCATCTAATATCTTTGAAATATCTGACTTAGGTTTAAAACTAGACAGTCCATTTTTTTTTAATAGCACAGCCCGAATCTTGATTATCTGCAAAGTGGGACAAATCTAGTGTGTTCCTCACAAAAACAACAAAGTCCAAATCCTTCCTTTCTGCAGGCACATTCTTGCACTCTTGCTATGCTGAGCACTAATACAAAATGCCCCCCTCAAAAGCAGATGCAAGTATTTTTTGTAGGAGGGAGCAGTCCGTTGTTGGCAAGCTCTTTAGGCAATATATGACCGTAAGATGAAGTCACAAACATTGCGACGAGAGTCGACTCCCACTCATCCCCTAACACAGTCAGTGCTTTATGTGAAGAAGTACCAGCTGGTGCCACGGTCCCTTCTAGTCCTCCATACTTATTTGTGTTCATCACATATTGGGACATGGAAAGGAAATATAAGCTAAAATCCCTGAACACCGCCGTCAGCTGTATTCTAGCATTCCTCCTTCACAAATTCTGCCATGCTGAAAAAAGTAAGTACGGCTTGTTTTCGAGTAAATTCGAGTCAGTTGTTGACGTGGCCTGTGTAATGCTTGTTTGTGATGGCTAGGATACCTATTGGTTTGGTGTATTTGAGTAAATAATACATGGCTGTATCTGGGTTCTGACTGATGAACTGGACGTTAAAAAAAAGTCACTGACTGATCAATAATTCAGAAAGGCAACACAATATTGTTACTCAGAAACATTCAAATCCTGAACTAATTCTGTTGACAAAAAATGAAAAAAGAAATAAAAGTTGTGTTGTTTATTTTCGTTGTTTACTCATAGGCCGGGTCGTGGTTCATTAAACATGATGATATTTGCCTTCTCTCTTCAGTTTGTTCAGTTCCCTCAGAGCCTGTGACTATTAAAGAGAACAACACAATCGATGCCCTTGTTGTCCGTATTAACACAACAACAAAGAACGTCACACTGACTCTCACCGAGAATCCAGACAATGCTTTTGACCTGAGGGGCTTTGATCTGATCCTGAAAAAACGCCTGGATTTTGAAGTATGTTTCCTTTCACGTCTCTTTCCAAAATATGACTCTAACTGCCCTCTCCTCTTTTTGACAAGTGACGCTGCCGCAGAAACACGTTGAGTTTGTATTCCACATGTCTGAACTTACACCCACATTTGTGATAAGGTCACAGTTCCCAGAACATTTCTCAGAATCTTTCCACCCTTTCGAACCTTCCAAGACCTCGGATATATGAGCGCTCCAGGCTAAAAAAAAATCTCCAGCTACTCTGAATAAATTAACAGCCAACCTGAATTGGTTTTGGCGAACGCCTCTGACATTAATGTGTTAATTTCCTTTTTCAGACTCTGCTAAATCCTGAGGAGCTCACGGTTCAAATCCGCTGCAATAAAACAGGATCCAGAAGTGTAAGCGTCTCACATGGCGTTTCATTTGTCACACTTACAACAGAATTAATTCTGTGCTAATGAATTTAGCAAAAGGAACAGCTTGAATCTCTATTTCGGGGCTTGTTCTATTTGCAGCATATTTTCCCCCCAACAGCTGTCTTTGAGCATAAGCCAACCTTATTTATTTGTTTAAATCCACAGATTACTTTGACGGTGCTTGTTCAAGTCGAAAACATTAACGACAACCCTCCTTTGTTTGCCCAGAGTAAATACACTCTAGATGTTAATGAGGTGAGAACTTTTTGTGCCTCTATAAAGCCACTGAGAACTTTAATTACACTTTTCCATTTATAATGAAGTGAGTGCGATGTCATTACTTATAGGGAGCATAGAACGTTAATGTTCACTGCCCTACAAAACGTCTATGCATGAGGTCAGTGAGGAGGATGTTTCATTTTATCTTTTGTTCACAGCTCACACCTGTTAACACCAGCGTGGCCCAGATTGAAGCAAAAGATGATGATTCAGGAGTTTTATATTACGCCTTGGAACCAGCTCTGGTAGGCAGTTAACTAGGTTATCTTGTCTTTCTCTGAACTTAATGTAGGAATGATTTATGAATCCTGTCTCTATTTGCAGAACCCATATTTTAGACTGGAGAACATGTACAAGCCTAATATTCTCGTCAACAAGACCTTGGATTATGACATCGTCCAGCAGGTGACACTGACCTTATATGTGCAGGTATGCAAGGATAAAAGAGTTTGAAATCCTGATTTAGCACAGAGTATTAATAGCAATTAATGAAAATACTTTCTATATTTAATTATACATTTATATCTGGCCTAAAGTAGACATTTTTTTCTACTCTGAAAATCAAGTAGCTATGTCTTCCACTACTGACATGCTCATGTACTTACAATTAGCAAACCTAACTTAGCTTCTTTTCTTTTATAGGATACTCCACCATTGTCACCTCCAGGCCAAATCACCTACAAAGCTACCACGACGCTTATAATCAACATAAAAGACATCGACAACCGCCCTCCCTGGTTCCAGCCATGCACAAGAGTAAATATTGGTACGGCCAAAATCTGCCTGAGTGTTGGGTATAAGGGCAGGGTCAACTTAACAGAAAGACAGGTAAAGGATTTTTCCTTCAAATCCACGTCTCCTTTGAAGAAAAAAAGTCAACAGAAAACTACTGTTGAGACAAAAAGCTTTGCTATAATCCTTCAGTCTCTACATGATTGAATAATTTACATCAGGCGGAGTTATAATGAAAATATCAAGCAAAATAATAATAATAATAATAATAATAATAATAATAATAATAATAATATTTTTCTAAATGTGTGGGGTGAATATTACAAGTGTGAGGTTCCAAATACTGTTCAGAGCAGAGGATATGAAAGACACGGGACCTCTTAACATACAATATATAACCATTAAAGGACTCGTTGCTGTAAATGTAATTTCTTTACTTCATCCTAAGGGTGTACAAATTTTTGCACCCAACTCTAAAACACTATACATAACGACCTTTGAAAATTGTCCACATTGTGTTGTGTCTCTTGAAATATATTGTAAAAAGTTTTGTACCACAGCGTTCGATTCTGATTGGTCAGAATGAAGCGATCATGTTAATCATAATTATATGAATGTACACGCTCTGATTCTTTGTCATTTCTATAGTAACAACTCATTTCTATGGACTTGAATAGCAGACACCCCAAGTACACTAAGACTAGTAATATAAAAGCATGTAGGTACTTAACAAGGAAAAATGTATAATCTTCGATTTTGTGAATTTTTCATGTGAAAAGTCTCCAGTGGCAGCATTTGGTCATGGACACTACATTTTCTGCCACAGGAATGTCTATGGTTTAATTATTTTATCTGAGTCATCCATCTTCTTCATTCACCATTTCACAAAATTAGTACTGTAGCATTTAGTGTTTTCCAAAATGCATTTAAAATAATCTAATAATCTGATCTAATAATCCTTTTCGAATTTTTAGGAAGGACCACTGCAGTTACTTCCAGGGCCGATTTATGCAAGAGACGGAGACAAAAGCAGAAATGAAGAGATTAGCTATAAAATTGTTAGAGGTAAAACATTTTGGGTAATTCCCTCTTTGTTATCTATCTATCTATCTATCTATCTATCTATCTATCTATCTATCTATCTATCTATCTATCTATCTATCTATCTATCTAGAACTTTCATCTTGGTTACTGGTATACAAAATAATTGTTTTCTACTCCTTTGTTTTACTGTAGGAAATGAAGACAACATATTTCAAATAGATGAAAACACAGGAAACATAACCATGCTAAAACCAGCGGATATTGCAGGCCCGATATCTCTCACAGTTCTGGTAAATGGCTATTATTATTACTATTATATCTACAATTTGGAGGAAATTTGTCATCACTAAATGTTTTCCATTTTCCAGCTCTTGATGTAGGAAGATAAAATGGTATAATATGCAACTGATTAAAAGATAATGTGGTACCTGGAAACAGAAATAAATACCATGTGTGCTAATCTTGTGATTTATCTAGCTAGCTAGCTATCTAAATTAGCATACTTTTAAGTTTGAGCTATAAATCGAAATCCAATAATAAAAAAACAGTTTTAAATGAAAACTAGCTTACTAGCAGTTAACTAGCCAGCTGTTGATACCTACAGCATGATTCTGTACTGCTATAAAGATGAATTGAGCATTATAAGTAAGTAACTGTAACTTACTGTACTGATACAGGAGAACACTCAGTACAGTCTGAATTCACGTGAGAACACAATGGCTCGCCAACATAAACTAGCTGATGATTAAGGCTAACAATTAGCTAGTTAGCATGAATAAGTTAAGTCTTATACAGGGTAAAAAGAGTTAAAAGAGGTAGAAAGTGACATTTGGAATAAGCTGTTCATCCATCCAGCCATCTTCAGAGCTGCCATGGATCCAGAGAATATCCTGGGAACGCTGAGAACAAGGCGGGAATTCACATCTAGAGGTACTTTGAGCAACAAATACTGCACTTCAGTGTAATACAGGTGGTGTTTTTATTTAGGCTTCACAGGTGTCAAACCGTGACCAGTTCGCTGCCACTTCAGTCAACATCGAAGTGATGAAAAAGAGCAGGAACCCTCCAAAATTCGAGCGGGAGCGCTATGAGGCATATGTTTACAGCAACTCAGGCCCTGAGAACATGGTGCTCAAGGACAGGACTTCAAACAGACCTTTCAGAGTCAGAGCCAGGGACGATGACTTTGCAAATGTAGGTGTAATATTCATATCAATGTAGAGCATTATAAAGTGTATAATGTGGACCTACAGCATATTATGTGACTCAAATGTGTTTTCATGGATAGGGAATAAATCCTGACATAAGATATGAAGTACAGTACAGCAGTTATGTCAACATAACCACAGATGGATTTGTGCTTCTGAAAAAAACTGTTAGGACCGAATCTTTTGCTTTACAGGTAAATACACAAATTTCTTCATTCTCATATAGTCGTCACATTATCATGTAAATAATATAAATTTCTTTGCTTGCAGGTTCGAGCTGTTGATGTGTCGACTGGTGAGTCGGGGACAGCGGCCCTCTCCGTGCTCGTCCTACCACGTGAGTGCTTTCCTCTACAGCTGTTATGACTTCTTTAATAGTCATTCAGTGCTGTTCTATACATTTCAATGCTCCTTCGTTCTTCTTCACAGCCGTAGGAGTCCAGTCGCCCTCAGAGGGATACCGTGCTGGAGATATGGCCTTGCTGGGCTTCATAATGGCCGCATTGCTGGTTCTCTGCCTCATCGTAATTGGCTATCTCATCTCCCGTCTGAAGAAAAGGAACCCAGACACGCTCAAGTTATCAGAGGTCAGCATCTTCTCATCATCGCTGTGTGAGTCCAGTTCTGAAAGATCATATTATAAAGGCATCAAAGTGGCAAATGAAATAAATGGTGCATTTTATTATATGTTTAGATTTAGTTGTAATAGTAAAAAAAAGTGGCATTGATCTGACACCCCCATTCAGTGTCTAGGTCCATGCTTGCAGCAAACTGAGCCCACTGACGGGTTAAGACCAAGAGACAGCATGCAGTTCACCAATGACGGCTTTATGAACGAAGCAGAAATGGGCAGGTTGGCCTTGAGAAGACCAGAAAAGAGAGACAGGAAACAGGAACTGGCGTCAAAATGGAGAGTGCGAGTGACACCACGTGAGAGGCACTGCAATTCCTGTGGCATGCGAGTCCACTCGAACCATGTGCACCGCAGCAGCCCAGCTCTCCACCCCAAAGCCCAAGGATCTAAAGACCAAGTCAGATCCATCCTAGCTAAAGAGAGAAGGAAGGACAGACAGAAGACGGTGTGGTTTAAAGAGAGCGAGGATTCCTCAGATATCGAAGTGGAGATCATTCCTGACAACATAGGGCTTAAACATGAAGAGGAAGAGGATGACGAATCATCTTCTCTGGCTCTAAAAGCCAGCGATATGGAACTGAGTGAGCTGAGTATGATGAACATCCAGGACTTTGACAAGCACCAGGAAAATGGTTCTGACCACCGAGAGCCACCAGAACCAGATAAAACAGGCCAGTGAGTTCCAAGAGGGCTTGAAATCATTGAAACACATCGCTATAAGACTTAAAACAGTCTTTCCTGAGCTGATATCAGGGTGATTCCATGATTCGGTTGCCATTAATTTCCCAGTGATATTACTTTTACAAATATGAATGTAAAGTAAAGATAAAAATTTATCGTTTCTAGCCAACTACATCTTGAAATATATGTGAATACAACCCTATTTTTCCATTTAACGTCTCATGCCTGACAAATCAGCAAATTTTAGGTTCTTTACATTTCAGGTACCTGGACACATTCTGAACACCCCTATGAACATATTTGGAATATTCCAGACATCACACAAATTTCCTGGGGATCACAGATAGAAGAAAAGTACATTCTCTCTGTTTTTTGTTTTTTTTTTTGCTTTATATTCAATTATATTGTAATACTGACTTGAAAGTACAGTACAACCCTTTTACCCAAATTACAGACTGAAAGTAAATTATTATATAATTAGAATTTGTTATGATAATATTATACTAATCATATTTTGTGTATTTGCTAAGTCAGTTAAAAATAAACTCAGCCCTTTTGATTGTTTAAGACATTTTTTAAACATGTCAAATTCAATGTTTAAAAATGACAAAAAATGAAGACCCACATGGCACCACAATCGTGGAATCACCCCAAAATACATACTCATGCATTGTTTAATTATGATGAGGTGCATTGTCTTACAAGCCCGATTCACTGGTGTCCTCACGTGGCAGGGTACTGAGAATCTCTTATCTGTGATAAAAATGCTGAAGAGAAAAAAACAAAACAAAAACATCTTGACTACAATAATAATATCTTCTCTTTTTTTTAAATGAGAGACTAATGTGCACAACAACAAATATCATTATTTCTATTTTGGAGCATATTATAACTGCACTAAACATAACATTTGCACTAAGGACTAATTATGCATAATTATGCAATAACTTAATGATTGTTTTTTTCCCCCCTTGTCCAGTATAATTCTTTCATTGCTGTGAATAACATTTTGTATACACGGATACAGATAAAGACTCTAAGAATATTTTATATAAATGTGAATCGTGGAAGTGTAGAAATGAAGAATAAAGAAGCAAGAGAATGTGTTCTATCTTGATTGTTGTGGAAATTCATGACAGTTAAAAACTAGTTTGGCAAACATATGTGGCATGTGTGTCACAACCACAATCCTGTGCCAAGTTTGACATGGCCTTGCTGTATATTACAGTACCATTGCTCAAAAAAAGTATGTCAGTATGAAAGGGTACCTCATCAAGACAAGCTGATTCTTCTTATGTATATTACTGTCTGGGTGAAGATCATTAGAGCACTGGTCTAGATTTCCTCCAGGTTCTTCGGTTTCTTCACATCTCCACCAAAATATGCCTGTAGGTGGAATGTTAATAAGTGTGTGAAAAAATCAGTGTATGTGGTGTCCTGTGATGGACTGGCATCCCGTCCAGGATGCATTCCCATCTCAAACAAAATCTTCCTGGGATTAGCTCTGGATCCACCATGACCTTGACAAATTTGGTAAGATTTATTTATTTATTTATTTTTAAAAGTTCCTGATTTAAACACTAGGTGTCACTATTGTATAAAAAAGCACAAAAACAAATTTAACAACCGCTCAGTTTCCCAGTCCCTCATCTTTTCCAAGAGATACCAATAATAGCAGGGCAGCACGGTGGCTTAGTGGTCAGCACTGTTGCCTCACAGCAAGAAGGTTCTGGGTTTGAATCACAGGTTCGGACAGGCAGGGGCCTTTCTGTGTGTTCTCCTCGTGCCTGTGTGGGTTTACTCCGGGTACTCTGGTTTCCTCCCACAGTCCAAAAACATGTGGATTGGTAGTTCTAAATTGCCTTGTGTGGTTGTCTGTCTACATGTAGCCCTGCGATGGACTGCCAACCTGTCCAGGGTGTACCCCTGCCCTTCGCCCAATGTGTGCTGGGATAGGCTCCAGCAGATCCCCTTGACCCTAATTAGGAATAAAGCGGGTATAGTAAATGGATGGATGGATACCAACAATAGCAAGGTTCATTATTTAATTCTGTAGTGAATTTCAGTGTAATGTTTCTAAGAATTTGGCAAGATATTGTGGCACCACAGTTTTAAAATTAAAATAATTCATAACAGTTTACATTCGAAATAATTAGAATAATATAGTCAGGAAATGAATTAAATACTGTTAGTGAAACAGAGCACTTTACAGATATCCAGAAAAAAAAATCAGCGGCAAAAGCAGTAAGGCATTTTTGCAAACCCATTAAATGCCCAGAAATCAGTATTATGGCGCCATCTGCTGGATAGGTGGATCATAAATATAGGCCTAATTGTTAACTTTATAAAAGAACATTCGGCAAGAAGTAGCACAATTTCATGATCTAGATTTGATCTTAAATGGTGTGGGATTTTTTTTTACTCTTCGGGTCCAGTCCAGCTCCCCTTTCCTGCTCAGAAATTCTGATGATCAGTTTTGAGTGCACTCAGTCATACAAATGCTTGAAAGCCAAGTTATAACTCTATAAAACAGCAAATCTACCTCTTAATAATTTATGGAAATAGCCAAGGATGCCTTCATTGTCCAGTCTCCAGTGTCTGTATTAACATTACTAGCGTTTTGAAGCACACAAACAGGACATTCAGTTGCTTTGTACTGAAAATTCATCCCTTCACCAATAATAAACTACTCCATGTTGGAAAGGTGCTGTTTATGGTTATTCTGGTTTTATTGCATTTCTTGTCGTTATGTTTTTAAAGCACATTGTGGTATTTTTTCTTGGATAAGTATTTGACAGTGCAGTTCAGACTGCTTGAGATGGAGTGAAAGAGCACATATTCACTGATAGGAGATTCTTATAAACAGAACAGACGGTAATGCTGTTTTCCAATCAGGTTTTCTCATCTTTATATGGAATAAACAATAATTTTATAATCCACAACAGATTATTTAAGTATATTTCATTTCACTATTCAGTTATGTTTTTAAAACAAAATGCTATTGCACCGTTAAATTGCACCTTTCTCTATTCAATGATATGAACTTGACATGAAATTGAAAATCTCATTTCACGGTTTCTAGTGTGAAAAGGAAGAAATAAAAATATGAGAAATATTAAGATGCCAATAACTGTGTTTTTACCTTTCCTAATGATCATTCATGGATTAATGGATTTAAATTAAGGGCAGAATAACTACTATCCATCCGTCCATTTTCTATACCCGCTTTATTCCTAATTAGGGTCACAGATATCTGCTGGAGCCTATCCCAGCACACATTGGGCAAAACGCAGGGGTACATCCTGGGCAGGTCACTGCACACTCCTATGGGCAATGTAGAATTACCAATCAACTTAATGTACATGTTTTTGGACTGTAAGAGGAAACTGGGCATGGGAAGAACATGCAAACTCCACACAGAAAGTCCCTTGCCTGTTCAAACCCCAGATTCAAACCCAGGTTCTTTTTGCTGTGAGACAACAGTGCGAACCACTAAGCCACCAGGCTGCCATGAACAACTACTAATGTAAACTTAACAAAAAGTAACTAATGTATGTTTATAGCAAAACCTACATAAGGCCATTCAGCATATGATTTGTGCATCCCCCCCACCCATCACCCCCAAAAAACCCAAACCCAACATTTATTCAAAATATTTAGTTCAATCAAATATCTGCCTCCATTTAGAGCTGACCTTTCAAAACATAACCAAGAAGATGCTCATCTTGTATAACCATGCAGGAGAAAGTGATTCACGTCAGCACATCACTTTTTGCCTGACGAAAAAAAAGCACAGGTGAGAGAATTGAATTATTCTGAAAGTCTGTGATCGTTTTGTTGATAGGCACTAAAAAAAGAGGGGCATTAAAGGTCAAAGTGACTGATTAAAATGCAAATTAATATGGCATAACAATGCATAGATACAAAATATGGAAGAAGAGACCGGGGACTGTGTACACTTGTCAGAAGGCCAGTTTAGATGATGCAGAATCATTCCAATAGTAATCTGTTTTAATCAGTGCATCATAGAGTTAGTGCATCACAGAGTGCATCATGAGCATCAGTGAATAAACTTCGACAAGGACAATTTTTAACTCCGTTAATTTGCCAACAGACTGGGAAATTAGTACAAATAACTAGAAATAGGCTTCATAATCTTATCTTTGTTGAAAAGCAATCAAATAAAGAGATATATTAGTTAAATTAGCCTATACTCAAGATATTTTAGTTGCTAAGACATACCATTTGCACCAGTTCAGTACTTACACTATAGTGCCAAAAGTTTTGGGATGTCTGCACATGAACTTTAATGACATCCCATTCTTAATCTACAGGGTTTAATATGGAGTTGGCCCACTCTTTGCAGCTATAACAGCCTCAACTCTTCTGGGAAAGCTTTCCACAAGGTTTAGGAGTGTGTTTATGGGAAATTCTGACCATTATTCTAGAAGCGCATTTGTGAGGTCAGACACTGATGTTGGACGAGAAGGCCTGGCTCAAAGTCTCCTCTCTAATTCATCCCAAAGGTGTTCTAACAGGTTGAGGTCAGGACTCTGTGCAGACCTGTCAAGTTCCTCCTTGTGCAGTCATGTTGGAACAGGAAAGGGCCATCCCCAAACTGTTCCCACAAAGTTAAGAGCAGGAAATTGTCCAAAATGTCTTGGTATGCTGAAGCATTAATAGTTCCTTTCACTGGAACTAAGGGACCAAGCCCAACCCCTGAAAAACAACCCCACACAATAATCCCCCCTCCACTAAACTTTACACTTAGCACAATGCAGTCAGGCAAGTACCGTTCTCCTGGCAACCGCCAAACCCAGACTCGTCCATCGGATTGCCAGACAGAGAAGCATAATTTGTCACAACAGGGAACAGGTCTGCTCTGGAGTCCAGTAGCAGCATGCTTTACACCACTGCATTGCATTGCACTTGGTGATGTAAGACTTGGATGCAGCTACTCGGCCGTGAAATGCAATTCCATGAAACTCTCTACGCACTGTCTCCGAGCTAATCTGAAGGCCACATGGAGTTTTGAAGGTCTGTAGCCATTGACTCTGCAGAAAGTTGGCAATTTCTGCCCACTATCCGCTTCAGCATGCGCTGACCCCTCACTGTAATTTTATGTGGCCTACCACTTCATTGCTGATGTTCCCGATTGCTTCCACTTTGTTATAATGCCACTAACAGTTGAGCATGGAATATTTAGTAATGAAATTTCACGAATGGAAATTCTACGAATGGACTTATTGCACAGGTAGCAATTTATCACGGTACCACACTTGAATTCACTGAGCTCCTGAGAGCAACCCGTTCTTTCTCAAAAACGTTTGCAGAAGCAGTCTGCATGCCGAGGTGCTTGATTTTATACACCTGTGGCCATGGAAGTGATTAGAACACCTGAATTCAATGATTTGTATGGGTGTCCCAGTACCTTTGGCAATATAGTGTATTATACTGCATGAGACACTTATTTCTGTTAGATATACAGTATATAATCTCAAGGTTAAATATAATAAAACTTTACTGGTAAACCCCATATAAAAAGTAATTAAGAACATAAATAAAAATACATACAGTATGTGTGTTTATTTTCTCTCAGACCAGTTTCATGCAGATATTAAAGGAATACCGAGTTTAATACACAGCATTTTACAAAGTTAAAAAATATAAGATGTACACGTTAAGCTGTTCGGTTAAACGATAAGTGCTGGTGGCAATTCTTTCATTCAATTAGCCTAATATTTATATCGTTATTTCTTTTATAACTTAAGATATAAAAGAATCTGTGGAGTGTTGATGTCCCAAATAATTGCCAAAATACTTGATGCCCCAAGAAATTACCCAACCAATGATACTTGACGCCCCAAATAATTACTAAAACAATGATAAGCCTAATACAACAATGTTATGGCTCCCTCTGTAGGAAATAGTTATCATAAATATTGGGACTATTGGCTTGAGCTAATGTTTATTTATTTAGGTCAGTTTATCTAATCATAAAAAACATTTTAAAGCTGTTTCCTCGAGAACAAGGACAATTTTGGCCTGTTGGGATTTGGCTAGGTTTTTTTGGAACATTTCTACAAACTGCTTTTAAAAGCCTCGTCCCAAATACCGCTGAGATCCTCCTTTGAGTCTGCACTTCGATGACGTCACTGGGGTGTGGTCCTCTAGCGCGTGAGGATTTAAGTCTGATATTTAGACACGGTTCTTAAACTTTGACAGATTAACAAAGTGAAAGTGGGAATTTTAACCGGTTTTTATTACTGATCAATGAAAAGAAAAATAATTATAAAAGACACCTTACTTTAAGACGCTATGTATATATTTGTTAATTAAACACCAAATCAGCAGGTGAGAATCCGAGCTCGATGAGAATCGCAAGGGATTGTGGGTCCGAGATCGTTATTGCACGCGCAGAAAGCGGCCTTGGGCACCCGTTGTAACCGATTTAATGCTGTTTCTCTTTTAAGTGCAAAAAAACAACTGGTTAAAAGGTAGCCTGATGTTCAAAGTACATTTCGACATGAATTGTGTACAGAAAGGGTTGTTTTCAGGGCTCCAGTGGCGCAATCG
The DNA here is from genome assembly GCF_019097595.1 of Hemibagrus wyckioides. Lineage (NCBI taxonomy): Eukaryota > Metazoa > Chordata > Actinopteri > Siluriformes > Bagridae > Hemibagrus > Hemibagrus wyckioides. Next base: position 5,251,211 of record NC_080719.1, read on the forward strand.
GTTAGCGCGCGGTACTTATACAGCAGTACAAGTGAAGCAATGCCGAGGTTGTGAGTTCGAGCCTCACCTGGAGCATGGATTTTAAAAGCAGCCTACAAACTTTCCCATTAAAAAGTTGGAGATGGAATTATACTCCAGTTAAAGAAACTCGAGGCAGTTTGTTGAAGTTTGTCTTCATTCATAATCAGAAGAATTGAACCCTCCTTCAGGACACAGACACCAGAATGAACAGGACCAGAGAAATAAAGATTTTTTAAGGATCCCACCCCAGACTGTAACGATAGCAATGGTCTCCTCAACCACATACAAACAAGGAACTTCTTTCCTGGAGCCATCAAATACTTGGACTCATGACCACCAACTTCCTTGAGCTCTTCTACATGTGGCATTAATGCCATTATGATGTTACATATCACATAAGGGGAACACCTGGTACACGTTTGTGTGCATTTGTTTGTATGTATGTATATATACAGATGACAGAAAACATGCTTTAGGTGGACTGATTATGCCACAATTGCCCCTAGGTGTGAATGAATGTTTTTAGGGTGTGGCTCTGCTTTTATTCTGGAGTTAACTGGATAAGCTCAAAACCCCCCCAGAGCCATAACCAGGACAAAGTACTTAATGAATGACAGTTTTCTCAGCCCAATACAGAGTATGTATAATTGAAGTACAATCTATGCACACAGAAAGTTGTGAGGTTAAGTAGTTGTAGTTTTCAAGCTGCTGTTAAAATCCATGCTCCAGGTGAGGCTCGAACTCACAACCTCGGCATTGCTTCACCTGTACTGCTGTATAAGTACCGCGCGCTAACCAATTGTGCCACTGGAGCACATGGTCACAACTAAACTGATGAATTGTGTGGGGTTCATCTGGGGGGGGGGGGGGTCCCTGGGTTCCTCCCATAAACAGATACTATCTTGGTATCTTGGTTGTAGGTGTAAATAAGTGTGTGAACGTGTGTGTGTTTGTGCATGGTGCCCTGCATCCTGTTCAGGGTGTGGTCCTGGTTTTGTGTCCAGGAATAGATTTAAGATCCACCTCAGACCTTTACTTTTAGTAAGTGCTTTATCTTGTTCAGGGTCTGGGGTGGACCGAGAGCCTGTGTGTGAGGTGGTGATGCACCCTGGAAAGAACACACACCTAGGTGTAAGTTAATTTAGCAAGTCCTACTAATGTCATGTTTTGGGAGGTGGAGAAATTGGGAATGGTCAAAAGTGCATTTTTTCTCCTTTTCTCTTATCAAATGCCCTTGTAGCTATTCTAACACTGCTGTGACTATATTGAAATAACATTAATAACCTTAATTTTACTATAAAAGGCACTAATTGTGCAAAGAAAGCAAAGGAACCTCACCTTGATAACTACAATAATTTTGTCATTGTGAATTTTCATTTGTAAAAAGTGCAAGTAGGTAGATTGATCATTTTAACAATTTTCTCATTGTATGAATCAGATTGGTCATTTTATCAACTTTGCACTCCTACTTCCCACTTTCCATCTTTTTAAATCAACACCGATCTGCTCATTTCTTGGAATTCAATCTTATCATGGAAGATTGTGCAGCTGTTTACTAACCTCACAATTGTGAACGGTGCAATACATCATTGATGACTGTTAAAGATCTAACTTCCTGAAGAGTTTTAACTCTATAAACATAACTTATTAGCGGGATTTGTTGTTAGATTTGGACTGGAGCTTGAGCACTACACATGCTAAGAAATCAAAGTGTCAAATGGCATTTTCCTGTGTTCCTGGAAAGTATTGCACTCTTTGTATATACTGCATCGTTCACCTGGAAACTTGAGATTTAGTAAGCTCTTCATCCAGGTCATTGATCACAGAGGATCCAGAGCCTATCACAGGATTACTGGATGTGAGATACAAACTGGATGCACTCACATAGGAGTAATTTATCATAGTGACCACTGACATGGTGAGGTGAGAGGAATAGTAGCCTTTATATCAGTCATATGTACATTAGATTTAAAGTCTATTGACATGTATCTTGTTAGAAGTTGGGCTCAGAGCACAGGGAAAGCCATTAGTTAGACTTAAGAGCTCAACAATGACAGCTTAATCCTTCAAACCTTCTGAACAATAGCCCAGAGCCTTAAACCAATGAGCCACCACTGCTCTTGAGAGCTAATTAAAAAAAGATACGAGCTGAGAGACAGTAACCTAAGCTAGATGCATGCCTGGTTTTGTAATCTTGATTTCATATTGCAGTATGATTCTAGCCAGAGAAATGAGAAAGTCTGTAAGCTGCTTTTAAAACCTGTGCTCCAGGTGAGGCTCGAACTCACAACCTCGGCATTGCTTCACTTGTACTGCTGTATAAGTACCGCGCGCTAACCGATTGCGCCACTGGAGCTACAGAGCCCAGGGTAAATGCTGACTCCACCGTAACCCAGCCCAGGCTCTCATACCCACTGAAGGGCTGAGTTTGGTAAAGTACTGATCTTGTTTTTTGTTCCACTTTCAGAAAAAAGGAAGGATTTGGTGTCAAAGCCGTTATTTTATACACTCTATCATATACTGTGTAGAGAGGAAACATATTGAGATTATGCCTATTTGACTTCCACTGATGTTCCATTAGCTTATATGTGAATACACTGATTAGAGGTCATGGGCAGCCATGGCTCATTGATGCAGCGAAGGCTGGTCCGCGTGGTCCGATCCAACAGACGAGCTACTGTCGCTCAAATTGCTGAAGAAGTTAATGCTGGATCTGATAGAAAGGTGTCAGAATACACATTGCATGATGGGTCGTGGCTGTTTTGGCAGCAAAAGGTGGACCAACTCAATATTAGGCAGGTGGTCATAATGTTATGCCTGGTCAGTGTACATGGAATGTCTTATTAACCTCTACCAGAATCTGTAGACTTGCAAATGTGGGCTTTCAACAAACATTTGTGTCAGAGTTGAGGACTGATCTGAATTATTAGCCGACAGGAAGAATTAATCTGGAGGTCTGCTACAAGTTTGTGAATCTCATAACTGACCAGCACATTGTGATCATTGACCTCTTGGAGTCCTGAAGAGTTCATTTTTAACCGTGTGAACACATTTTATGCAGATTATCAATCTCTTAGTTGGATGAGGTGTAAGAGTAGAATTCTGAACAAAGGTAGATGTCAAGGTAACAATGGGCAAGCATCTTCTGTACCTTTAGTATATATGTTTCACCTAGTGAATATAGTATTTATGTAAGTATTTAACTAATTGAAGGTTCATAAAGATACATGACTTCAAAGATCAAAGTACAGTTTGCTCATTTATTTACACTAACACTTTTTCCAGGATTAAGTTCCTGGAAATTACCTGAAATTCAAAGAGTATATATTTGCATTTTTAGGTGGAAAAGGTGGACCAAGAACACATTCTGAACTGGTACAACATACAAGGATTTTCAGAAAGCCTGATTTACATAACGCGCTGTCTTTGGAGAGATTTGTTCAAAATGGCAACTGTGCAAGCCACGTGGCATCGCACATGCGTGTTTGTAAACAGATGTTTATTAGCATGTCTGATCTCTGTTGCATGTCTGATGTCTCTCTCTCTCTCACACACACACACACACACACACTCATATTTTGATTTTAGTCCTCTGTCACAACAGAAAAAAGAAACCAGTGATACAAAACATATTTAACGTTTATTTTTTTCTTGTATTTACATGATTTGCATGTACACGTCAAATAAGAGTGGTGATGCGCATATATTTACTGCTGCTCAGTTTACTATTTGATATTATCAAAGGACATAATTAATTATTAAAAAATACATCACCGCTCTTTCCCGAGGATAACAATCACTTTTGCGCACCAACTGCTGAGCTGGTACAATCTCTCCAAGTGCGCGTTATTCTTGAGACCTGTTTTGGAGACATTTCACATTCTAGTCAAATCCACATTAAACGGATTCTCGGTCCACGGCACCACCAGAGCCGCGCGCTTTCGTGACAGCAGGCGAGGAATCTCTCCAAAACAGGTTCTTCAGCATCTTCCTGAACTCCCTTCGCATTAAGCAATACAACACTGGGTTTAAACAGCTGTTCGCATGCGCGAGGCAAACCGTCAGCGGGAACACGTACGTGTGGACCATGTAGTACGTCCTGTCCCAGCGCACCGCGTTAAGTTTCACGAGCACTCCCCAAAGAGTAATTGCGTGATTCGGCATCCAGCAGATGAAGAAAGAAAGAACCACGACGATCACGGATTTGGTGACTTTAGACCGTCTCCTCGGGCGGCTGCTGTTTGCGACGATCCTGCGGCGCACGAAGCGCAAAAGTAGCGCGTTGCAGATGGACAGCGTGATCATGGGCAAGATGAAGGCGAGCACGACTTTCTGGAGGTGATAGAGCGCGAGCCAGTGGTGGCCGTCGGGGAAGCGGAGGAGGCACAGTCTCTCGCCAGCCACCACCGTCACCGTTGAGAAAGCGGACGTGGGCGCAGTGGCGACGCTCGCGAGAACCCAGAGCGCCGCGCACACGCGCTTGACCGAGGTGAACCTGCGCCGCGCGCCGCTGCCTCTCACGCAGCACGCCACCGACCAGTACCGACTCACGCTCATGGCCGTGAGAAAGAACACGCTGGCGTACATGTTCATCACGGTGACCGACAGCACGATCTTGCACATGGCGTTACCGAAGGGCCAGCTGAAATCCAGCGCCGCGTCGGCAGCCCAGAAAGGCAGCGTGAGCACGAACTGGAAGTCGGTCACAGCCAAGTTGACGACGAAAAAGTTGATCGCTGATCTCTTCCTCCTCCTCTTCCCTAGTTTCGTCTTCATCAGGAAGAACACAAGCAGGTTGCCGACCAGCCCTACAGCGCACACCGCTGCGTAAACCGAAGAAATGATGACCCTCAGGATAAGACTTCCATCTGCGCTCAGGTCAATGTCTTCCAGACTGCTGAACTCGTGCAGGTGTACAACACTCTTGTTGGGTGTCGCCCACCCACTGAGGTTCAAAATCTCTCCCATGCTCTCGGAGAAAAGCGCGGGTGCCTTGTGCAAACCCGCACCTTCCATTGCCTGCATAATTCACCAGTCTTACAACTTACGGAGCATTTCTTCCTTAAAGCATTTTTTTCTTTTATCGATCAGTAACCTGCCTCTCCGTGACTCTCAGCACCGCGTTTGACAGCTGAACTCCAGCTTTTATACAACTGCGCGCGCTCGCTCACTTCCTCCTTCAAAGCGCACGGAGTGGGCAAACCTGTGTGATTGACAGTTCGCTCTGATAACAGGAATCACAGTGAATCATGGGTTGACAATACCAAACTTCAAAATCCCCACCTTCTCAAAATGTTTTTGTATTCATTTATTCATTCATGGGTAGCACTCATAGTTGCACACACTAACATCAGTTGATTACTTTCATAATTTACATTTATCCTACTAATAAACTGATCATTTCATCTCAACCCGTTTTGTCTCATTCTCCATCCATCGATCAAAGATGTGTGATAGTCTCCAAGTGGTTCTATCCACAGCAGTCTCTGGGGTCATAGGCTGTCCACACAGATCTATGCCCAGCAGCAGTGAGCACCACTAAGCGATGAGACTCCAACCAGGGGTAGTGTGTCTGGATGGATCAGGCAGGTCCAGAAAGAAGAAGTCCCTTTAACTATTCATTAAATCATATTTAAGTACGTTTTAATTCAGGTATTAGTGGATGATTATTTATGTACATTGTAAAGTGTTACCCATTCATGTATTTTCTTTAGTCCTGGTCAGAGCAGATCCAGTGCCTACTCCAGGAACTCTTGGCATGATGGAGCAAAACAAACTGGTTGCAGGTTTCTTCTCCTCACCCCCACCACTACAGACACACACACACACACACACACATTCACAGTTAGGTGCAATTTATCACAGCCAGTACACCTACCTACATGTTTTTGTGATGAGAGTGGAAACCAGAGAACCCAGTGGAAACCTAGACAGACACAGTGACAACATGCAAACCTCCGCACAGACAGCAACCTGAGGCCTGGATCGAATTAGTGACCATGGAGCAGTGAGTCGGCAAGTAACAGTGTTGTTGTAAATTAACCACTGAAGAATATCCAGCTTCAATATGTTCTAATGTTATATTTTTAAAAAAGCTGTGCATGAGCAAGGTCCAGTCCAGCTGTGTTAAAGTCCAGCGCATATGGATATAAAGACCATGAAGAAATCTGACTGATCTCTGTTCAAGATCTTAATTCAAACAGCAGAAGGCAGAAAATCATAACACATGGATTATACACACTGATTTACACAACATACTCACTGGCTGGATGATATCTCCCAGATGTTGTCTAAAACATGACGTATATACCAAAACATTTAGTATGCGTAGAACAACAAAAAAAATGTTAAAATGATATTAGTCTAAAAGTTTGCATGTTTCTTTATGTATGAGTTCGAGCTAAACAGCAGCGGGAGCTCCGAGGTTAAGGCTTTGGATTACTGATGGGTTTTGTGCTCAAATCCTTGCAACACTAATTTGTCACTGTCGGGCCCTTGAGCAAAACCCATAACCCTCAAGTGCTGTACACTTACTTCTGAATCACTTAAAAAGTGTCAGGACGTCTTGCATAACATAATTTTTCTCAAAAAATAAAAAATAAAGTCACCCAGTGTTTTCCACATCAGGCTTGTAAAAGGATGAAATAGAAATCTTTAAAGTGTTGTCTCCTCACAGCTTCAGGGTCTGCAGTTTGATGGATTGGCAGATTCATCCTAAATTGTCCATAGGTGTCAATTTGTGTGTGTGTGTGTGTGTGCTGCTATCTGGTCTGGGGTGTTATTCCCACCTTACGTCCAGTACGTTATTGTTTTAGGCTCCAAATTTATCTCAGCTCTGATCAGGATAAAATGGTTTATGAAGATGAATCAATATGCTGGTGCTCAGTTTTTTCTGTCTTTCCTGTTTTGCCAGATGACGTTCTTTTTGCATCCTTTAAAAAACAATTAGACGCATTTTCTTTTTTTTTTGGTGTAAAGATCACTTGTATAACTGAAGTGCATTAATTTATCTACTGTATTCTCTTTCTATTGCTCAATCTTTTTTTCCCTCAAATGTACATCATTTTCCATTGTACACTCGACAGCTCTGCTTCAAATCTTCCCTCAGAGAGTGTCTCAACCAGTCAGCGCAGTCAGCTCCTTTGTCAAGTGTATGGAGGGCATCATTTCCAAGACAATTTGCTTTGTTCCTGTGCAATGTTCTGTAATGACAATGTCACAGTGAGGACAATCATGTGTCAATTTCTTTTTTTTTTACATCAAACGTATAGCATTTTTCATATGCATGGATACTTTTGTCTAGCATTTATCTGACAATTACTTGTCACCGGATTTATGAATGATGATCATATGTTGTCAGGAGCTCTCTAATTCCTAAGGCTATAGTTTAAAGGGAGTACAGATTCAGAGAAGGAAAAAAAGCTGTAAAAATATAACTAATCAGCAGACTATATTTTTGCGTTTTATTTTTGTCAGTGTAAATGTTTCAATCATTGAATAAGTCTTGGTCTATACTAGAATCTTTTCTAGTATGCTAATCTGTGCATAGATCTTGATAATCAGGACAAATTACTGAACACCTCAGTAAACGCTGTAAGCCAACAAGCGATCTTCTAGAAAGCAGACGCAGCTGAATTCAACCCAAATATTACCTGGCAAACTAAGAACATTTCCCCAAAGAGGAAAAGATGTTGCAACAATATTGAATCTCAAGGATTTAAGGATGATGAGAAACAGACGTAAGATTGAAGGTCAAGTGCAAAACAGTTTTGAGTTCAAGGATTGAATGAGTAACAGATATAGGTATGAAGGTCATTGCATTCGGACAGTCCGGATGGGTTTTTTGTCCCTTTTTGAATTGAATCCAGCCAAAAAATGCTGGATTTTATGATGGAAAAAGTTATAGAGGGTGTAACACTAGGTCTGGAAACATGAACAGGAATTAAAATGGACACCCGAGCCAGGGAGGGGTAGATTGTGTAGAATTGTGTCCAGTTTTATCCGCAAAGGGCCAAGGATGTGGGTGGAAGTTGTTATTCCAATCATCCAGGAGCCACACCTGATTCCACCTGTTTAATCAGGTTATCTCGGCTTTCTATAGACTATGGGCGTGGCTTCTGCTCAGTTGGAATAAAAACCTAGCCTTCTCCAGTTAAGATTGGACAGATGAAAATGAGTGAGAGATCTGTACAATATGCAACAAAATGCCATGAAAACATTAAGGTGCATGATGAATGAAACAGCATTGTTGAAGAATGAGTCTGTCTATTTCTAGCACTCTACAAGTCTACAATCTTATGACGTGCCCATGCAGTCCTGATCAGACATGGGACTTTCTGTTATCATAGATAATTAGAAATAATTATCTCAGCCTCAGACATCACACCCACAATGTGTTGGCTGAACATCTGATGCATCCGGCACACAAAACTGGAAACACGTCAGGAGGTTCAAAGTCATCATCTAATTGGTTGGATTCTACAGAATTACCAGGAGATGTGTGTGTTAAGTTTTTTAACAATCCGCCTAGAAACAAAGCTGTCATGATGTTCTACGTCCCTCATGGAAGAAGACCATGAGCGCTTATGAGGATCAGCTAATTGCTGGATTTTCCAAGTTATGTGAAGTTCACAGTATAGTCTCATTCATTTGAATGACTTTCTATGGTTGCATGCCGGTCTGTTTTTGTAGGGACATCGACTTTACATTTTCACACCCATAAAAACATAAAACACCCCTTAAAATGTGTTGTAACTGTCTCTTGGCCAATAAAAGCTGCTATGGAGTTCAGACCTTCTGCCATCAGCCTGAATGTCTGACTAAGGATATGTAGGCGATTTCTTGAACCTGTAACTGCTAAGTGAAAATAACTTCTCTAACATTTTTGTTATTCTATTGTTTCTTCTATAAGAATGTGTTTCTTTAACAAACTAAAACCCAGTTCACATTTAGCCTTGCTCAAGAACCCAGCAGTGGCAGCTTGGTGGACCGAGGATTCAAGCAGAAGTCCAATGCCATAACCACTTTTAATAGTGTACAATCTGGTATAAAATATAGAATATAGAAAAATATAGGAGGAGCATCATGAAACAGTATATATTGAGGGGATTTATTGGCATAATTCAGATCATTCTGGGGCATCTTGTTGAACGGATCTCAGGTTGATTGTTGACTTTTTTGCAATCCACGGTTGCTGTGAATGTTATTTTTTTGCTAAACTGTAAGAAGTGACCGGTCAACCAGTGTCACAGAAAAAAGCGACAGTATCAGCTGTGATTAAAAATTGTTTTTAGTTGCCTATCTATAAACACTAGCCATATTTTCTAACAAGTGTCATTCAAATCGATAAATCTGAGAGAGACAAGACAGACTTGATAAATGGAAAGTAAGCCTGCTGAAATGAATGAGCATTTATAGCAGAGAAGTCAGTAAATATACACAATAACACATTTATTATTTTTGAAAAGTCAAATTTAGGCATTTGATCCCCAGGCCTCTTGAGGATGAATGGCACTACAGTGATATAAAAAGGGAGGCTTTTCGTGTGTGTCTAGATTTCTTTGTCTCTCTGGGCCACGGTCCTCCCACACGCTCCAGCCAGGAGGCGGTACTTGAGCAAAGTTTCGTAAGGAAGAAAAGTTTGATCATGGACTGAGACCAGCAGCATTAGTAGTCAGGTTGTGTTGCCAGATTAGATGTTATCCCCTATTAGTCTTGTTTTAAACATATTGAACTGGGGTACAATGCTATAGGTTGGTATTTCTAACATGGGGGAAAACTGTGTTTGTTAAGTATATAAGTTAGTCTTCAGAGTAAATCTCTTTAAGATATCGATTTTGGCAATGCCATTGCACAATACACCTGAATGGAGCAATATATAATATTATATAAGACAACAAACAGTTCACAGAGGGAAAAAAAAAACACTACATGTCAAGTCAAGGTGTGATATTCCTCCTGAAAACTCTGCTCATCTTTTTAGTGCTGTCTTCGGTCATTCAGTAATTAAAACGGATGTCTTAAAAAGCTCATAAATTAAGGGTAGATTAAGACTTAAAATGCCTATTTAAGCTATAGATATTGAAAATAACCTATTATTATATTATAATGTATTACTTATTATATCTATAGCTTAAATAGGCATTTTAAGTCATTTCAACAAATTAGCAAAACTAAAAAAAATGTGTATCTGTATATTTTTTAAATAAATACATTATTACAAATATTGCTAGACTTTTTATTCAGACACATTGAGGCTGCTTGATATATTGTGATACCCTAATGTGGTTTCTTTACAATAAAAAGAGAGAGATTTGGATAGAAAACAGTGCAATGTTAGAACAACTTCAATTCAGCAACTGGATTTAGTCCATGTATCTGCTTTCTCTTTTTTGCTTGCAGATGAAATGGAAAAATATAAGGGAAAATGCTAGATAGTATCTAGAAGTGTTATGCCAACTCATGTTAACTTAGTAGCTATTAAAACAGTAGTCTCTTCAGAATTATTTTCTTCAGCTTACATCATGCACAATGTTAAGTAGCTGACAGCCTAATGGTCAGGTGGTATAAGGAATTATTTTAACACTTCATTAGCATTAGTGCTAACTAAATCTGGCACAGGTGTATTCTTTCTATACAGTAAACTACTTCATTTCTTTCAGGCATGTCAAAAATATGTTAAGGTTTTAAAAAGGCAATAAAAAAAGGGCATATTTTTAAAATACATTTCAATTTTTCATATTTTTTTAATCATATTTCTTTGATATATTAATATGCTATACATTTTCTGTATATTAGTTACATTAAACTTGTTATTTAATGCTTTAATAATACAAATAATATTTAATAATAATAATAATAATAATAATATACAAATAATAATAGTTATTTGTCTTGACATTTTTTTTTTTTCATACTTTTCAAAAATGTAATAATTGCTTTATTTATTAATTTACTTTGTTTAGCTTTTTGAATTCCTTTCCATATAGTATTCCCTCTTCCAAAATAATAAACTATATAAATATAATTATATATATAAATATATATATAATAAAAATCACTCTGTCAATTTTTTTTTTTTTTTGGCAACCTACAGTGCCGTGTTTGGTACAATATTTTTATGCATTCGTAAAATAAGCAATGGATATTACATTATTCAATTACATATATCGTGATTTAAAGTGAGTCCCAGCATGCATGAGATTGAAGTTACGTATATTAAATCGTCCAATCTGGCAACCCAGACAGGGCTGGGACAAAAATCGCCTTGGGACTGAAGTGAATTTTGGCAGAGTTGCAGATAGGGATGGCTCGTAGTGGATCTGGGAGGGTTTGAAATCGCTACTGGGTTGGAAATTCTGCGGATCAACTCTGGCAACCTCTGCCCCAGTCCTTGAGCCAGGACTCCTGTTGCTCCGGCTCCGGTGCTGGCTCGGGTTCCTCGGGATGGCTCGCGCTGATAAGTGCTGCAAAGTTTCGGTGTAAGAGCTCGGCATCCTGCGCCATGGCTTCACCTAGCCTGCGTCCTCAGTCAATTCACACGGCTTTAATGCGAAATGAAAGGCGTTTAAAATGACCCTGCGCGTGTGAGGAAGACGGCTTAGGTGCAGGAGCTTGCTCAGATTTGAGGATGCGCTCCAAGCGCGGATTTTGCGCGTTTGGGTTGGCCTTCTTACTCCCTGCTGTACTTCTGACCCTTGTTCGGACCGCAGAAACTAATGTGCTGAATGACATTACAGGTGAGTTGGAGCAGCAGAATAGTTTTGGACCTTGAATGAACGTGGTTCTGCAAGGAGGCAGTCCTACTGTCATAGACTTTCTTTCTTTCTTTCTTTAACATGTTTTCAGTTCCTTTGCAGAGTTCTGACTTGCAAAACAAACTGTGTAATTCACAAAAGAATAAACTTAGTAGTTTTATTTTGGATGAGTGAGTAAGCTGTGAGATCATTTATATGATGCTCCATGCTTTCATTGATTAAATATTAGTAGTGCAAAAGTTAGCACCCCTCATTGTTTGTGTATGAATCACCAAACTGAATCAATTAATGTAGAAATAAGCACATTTCCAGAACTAATGTGAAGAATTAGGACAGGCAGGTTGGATGAGGAGGAAATGCGGCCTATACTTCATTCAGTGATATTTATATCGTATTCAGGAAGGAAGGAAAGGATTTTGAGATTTTTTTCTATGGAACACAATTAGACAATGTGACTGTATTTGTCTTGTCTTGTTGGCATGAATTAATAGTCTTCATTTGTGTCATTTTTTTTGTTTTGTTTTAAAGAGCCAACCTTTCAAAGATAAACATCTTAAAAGTAAAGCGATTTCTTAGTTGTTTTTTTTTTATGAAACTCACATTTGTCTGTGTTGTTTCCTATCTGATGGCTAAGATCGCCACACTCTGGCTGGTTTTGGAGAGGAAGCTTCCTTGTCCTCTGTTGCTCTCTGCTGGTTCATGACATCTGGGTCAAAATTGGAACAATGCTCTCAGTTGAAAAAGTTTGAGAGACAATGGAAGTTTCTGACTAAGCCTCTGGAGAAATGCATTAACAAACATAATGTCTTAAAGCTCCATATGCTTAGTTTTCTTTTACTTAGCATTGTTTTAGGCAGAAATGTTTTTTGCTTGCAGGTAGCTCAAAGCAATACCGTGGTAATTTGTTTATCGCTATAAACTGGAGCGTGCATACGGTACTCATTTATTCATAGAGTTAAATCATAGCAAATTATAACCATCTGGTTGTCTTCTGCAGGTAGCGCTCCTGAAGGGCATGTCCAGTACGAGATTGTTCACCCACAGAGAGTGGATTCAAATGGAGCTTTTATCTCGAACCTCGTGTCCTACCGTATGAGTCGACTCCGCCGGAGGCAGACGGTGGAGAGCATTGAAAACCTGCCTCATGTTTTCTACCATTTACAATACAATGGCGAGGACTTGCTTTTCAACCTCACTCTCAACCCATATCTACTAGCTCCTGGTTTTCTTACAGAACGGCGTGCAGGTGGCCTCCGGGGCTCCAAGTTACATTCTCCCGGCAATTCTCTGTGCTACTTCCTTGGCCAGGTCTGGAGTGAGTCAGCTGCCAAAGGTCAAGCAGCTGTGAGCACCTGCGATGGCTTGGTATGATAGCTGGATTAAATATGATAGGGTGGGGTTTAATAATGGAACAAATACTGTTACAGTGATGAGTTCACTTAAAAATATTCTCTAGTTGGGGATTGTTCCTCACAGGAATCTAGGCAGCTCCTTCCTTGTAGTTTCCTAAAAGAAACTATACAATAATAGAAACTATACTTTAATAGAACCCTCGTTTTAAAAATTGGTCCATGGCATTGATGTTGAGTTCTCTATTTTGATTGGTTAAAAGGTGTAGGGGATGAATCTCACCTCACCTCAAGTGTTCCGTGAGGAGTCATTTATGCAGCTTTAATGGAGTAAGTCTCCAGTGCCAGTGTCCGAGGTAAAGTCATAATTAAAGAGAAAGCTTTGCAGTTTCTCACTGTTTCTAATTTTAAAGGGGCTTTCACACTTGGTCTGAAACAGAGCATGGTTTGCATGAAAAATTGATAACGTGAAACACATGGACTTGGAAGTGCAGCATAGGAATCTCGGCGTAGTTCCAGTGCAACTGAACTCACATCACCCTCTACAGGTAGTCTGGGGTTCAGTACCGCTTGTACACTTGGGTCATTGTGGGATAAAGAAGATTTTAGGTACATTATCACACGTAATACCACCAAAAATCAACAAATCAATAAAAAATAATAAATCATCGGACTGTGTTCTCCATGTGTGTTTGTGATGATGTAAAATGTACACAAATGCACCGGGAAACCAGACTAATACTGAGGAGGTACCGGAAGAATCTCACTCAGACTCAGACTGCAGTAAACGTGCCAAGTGTGAAAAACCACATGCTGTTTATAGCTGCTATAACATAAAGTGAGAACAGGAACTAGCTAGTTTCACTGATATTCCATAACATGAAATGTAATTACAAATGGATAAAAACAGCATTCCCAGTTATGTTTTATTTGTTACCTACGTACACTCCTGTGAGACGCACTGCAAAGAGGAAAGGCTTTTAAATTGCTTGGATTAACATTTAGGACACTTTAAGAAGTGGGCTCTAAAATGAAAAAGCTAATCGAAATGAAAAGACCTGTTTTGGCAGCCAGTTAACATCACGATTGACCAGCGTCATTTGTCTAATCAGGTTTTTGACACTTTTAAAAGTGATTAGATGTTAAAATCAGTTTTTTTTCCAAATTTTGCAATTTGAATACTAAAGTCCACGGGGAATCAAGTAAATTGCGAACTGATAGAAATAACTTTCTTTTATTTAAATGGAACACCTAACTGATCTAATCTGCAAAAAAAGGCTGATTTTGTGATCAGTCTAATTAAACACCTTAGGCACCACATATTTATGTTTTAGAGTTAATCCTAGTGCCACTGGCATCCTTTATTCATAAGCTTAAGGGTTTTACCCTCTAAGTGCACCAGCCTTTAATTAAGCACTCATTTAGAGTCGCATTTGAGTAGTGAATAAGTTCTACAACAATTTCCATTTCCTTATTTAATTGCTGTTCTGCGTCACAATAGTTGTTCTGCGTGTACAAGAAAAAAACTTTGCCACACAGTGTTTATTTGCCCTGTAACTGATTCTAGCATTTTCTGTTTGTCTTAGGATTAACTAGTTGACTCTACTAATGCTTTGTTAATAAAGAGTCATTTGGAGTCACATTAAAGTCAAATTTAAGAGGAGCAGTTAATAAGATTTCTAATGATTTCCATTTATTTAAGTGTATCACAGTAACTGTTCCATGTGTATAGTGCAGTACAGTGTTTATTTGTCCTATAGCATTTCCTATTTGTCTAAGGATTAAATAGTTGACTCTCTTTAGGACTAGCTTCCTTGAAGGCAAAGATGTTTCAGATGTTTTTCTGAAACTAATCCTTACTCCTTAACATATGTTGTTTTTATCTATGGTACTAAAAGTGATTTAACTGTACCCAAGGTAACCTTTTAAAGATATTATAATAATTTTGTAATTTATAAATTTGTTTTTAGGGTGACTTTCTGTCCAGATGTAAAATAGCCTCTGGCACAATTACAGTAATGCGCACTGTTAAAAAAGACAATAAATAAATAAATCTAATAAAAAGACAGGCAGTGTAGGAGGTTCTTGGTTCGAGTGCAATGTGTAATTCTTGAATTTGTTATGTGGGTTTCATGAAGAAGCTCAAAACAGACACAGTGCTCAGATTTTTTCCCTCCTCGAGTCCTTTATATAGCCTGAGGGAAAGTCCGAGTAGGGAGGCTATGCTTTGGATTGGTGAGGCTTGTAATTAGTGTCAGTTTGGGCTGACTTCTGTGTTTTCTGTAGACAGGGCTGTTCAAACTCTCCGAGGAGGAATTCTTCATCAGGCCGCTGGAGCAGACCCACAGATCAGAAGAGCCACAGGCTCATGTCATCTACAAGCGTCATACTACAGAGCACAACAGCCAGCCGGTGCAGCCTTTATTCGACGGAAAAACATCCAACGGGACCTGTGGAGTCAAAGGTGAAAGACCAGGACTACTTTATATTAGCTACCTTTTATTTATCAGTTACAAACAAACGCTAGGGATTTGTAAAGTGACACCAGTCCACCTGTATAATAATAATAAAAATGTACTGAATGATAGCAGTGAGATTCTGATTGAGACGTTTACTTTGTCAGATGTTCACGGAAGAGCGCGAAAAGTCGAGAGACAGCGAGAGCGCTGGGAGAAACGCCATCACCGGAGGAGACAGCGCTCCATCAGCAGGGAGAAATGGGTGGAGACTCTTGTGGTGGCCGACCCAAAAATGGTGGAGTACTACGGCAAGAACGGAGTGGAGAGCTACGTTCTAGCCGTCATGAACATTGTGAGTATATCATTGTTGCGTTCATTACAAGTGATTTCAGTTGGATTTCTGACTTGGACTCCATTTTACATTTTACAGTTTTTAAACATTTTGCTATATTTATAATCGTACACATTTAGTTGACTTTTAGACAGAACAATGTTCTACTAGCAAAAAAAAGTCAAGTGCAAAAGAAAATTCAGAAAATAAAAGAAAACAAAAAAATGTAGCTGGCTTAAAGCTGGGTTTACACATTTTTTAAATACATTTTGAAAAATTATGCACGGTAAAGGAGTTCTTTATCAGTTGAGAAAGCGTAATGGGACGAGTTAACCAGCAGCCCGTTAAGTGCCAATGCGACCAGACAGCAGTGA